>NC_081190.1:47025646-47223146 GCF_902713425.1 Acipenser ruthenus | reverse complement strand
TCAACAACAATGCAATCAAATGAGCAATACTTAAAACAACACCCAGAATCCAGGATAGTGTTTCCTGAGTTTAAGCTTTTGATCTCAGGTTTTTTTTTTTTAAGTTATTTCCCCTACATAAAGTTAGGTTAGTAGTTTTCATACTTCATCTTTGAAATATTGCAATACCTTTGTATTTTAGACTCCACAAATGGTGAGGGGTGCGAGACAATCTGATGACTCCACGAGATTATCCTCACCTTCAGACAGCATCGTGAGTGGAAGAGAGCCCATGCCAAGCTTCTTCCACGAAGTCTTCACTTGGTAAGTGAAATGTTTATAATCTTAGAATTTGTGAAATGTACATATCTTTCATATGTAAATGTGACATGACATCAAGAAGCTCCAAAAAGGACGATGCCATCAATGAAAGTATGTCACATTGTATAACAGCAAGAAAAGTTTGAAAAAAAAAATTGGAACCTATGCAAGATGGAAAAAACATGCATTTTAACATACTACAATTTGACAAGTTTATTGCAGCGCCAATGTTGTGTTTCTGAAGTTTTGAAAGTCAAAAGTACAATTTTATTTTTCTTCTTGGGCCAATTTTCTTGTTGTAGGAAGTGCTAGTTAATCTTAAAATGTCATACCCTTGGCCTGATGTCACGTCTAAATTATTTCTGCATTCTGTTATGCTATTTTAAAACTTGTAATATGGTGTTTCAAATTTATTATTGCAACAGACTTTCAGGTGAGTGTTGATGAGACTGGATCAAATATAGCAGAACCAGAGTGAGCAGATGTTGCTGCTGCAGAGGCTGGTCACCAGACAAGGCAGCCTACATGACATGAAGGATGTCCTTCCAGAGCCTGTCAACACAGAACAGTAGCTGCTTGCTTTGTGTGATAGGATCTTCAAAGAGCAGACCTTCAACAAGCAGTTGGTATGCATCACTTATATTTTGGAGTACAAGTATGATGAAATGTACTTTATAATCAACAACAGAGGCTTATTGGATCTCTGGAGACAAACAGAATTTCACATACAAACATCGATGTGTATGGAGTGAGAAATAGATTTTAAATTTACATTTGCATAATTTTTTGTACCCATTGTTTACTTTACTGCAGAAAAAGAAAAAGTGCTGCAAAACTACTTTAGCACCTGCAATTCTAATAATGGGAGTCACAGGAATCATTCTAGCCAAGTTAGAACAAAGGATGGAGGAAAACTACTGTGCCAACCTATAAAGGATGAGTAATACACAAGTCATGCCATACGGAAAGAAACTATATTTTTAATACATTTTTTATGAAACATGTTAAATATATGAATAATACATGTATAACCTTACCATATATTTTCAACATATAAAATAAATATATGGCTTACAGATTAAATTATATTTAAAATATACTCCAAATGTACCCAATATTTTTTATGTATTTTTTATACATTACTAATTCATTTTATTTAACTGACAAAAAATATATTTTACAATATATTGTTCTAAGTATATATTTGCAACAAACTTACCTCACATTTAAAATATATTATGTTTTTTTTGCCTTACATTCATCATACATTTTGCAAACATTATTTATGGATGTTGTTTAAATATATTAAAATATATATTTAGCATCAAATTGGTGTAAATATTTTGGAACTGAATAAAAATACATTAAGAATGTATTCATAAGTTTCCCTGAAATGTATAATAATGCTAATATGTGATGATAGACATTGATTAAACATTGATAAAAACATTAACTAAATATATACCATACAGTACATAAATTATATATTTAATTGTATTGAAACATGTATTTACTTTTTTAAATTTAATATTAATCAATACATTTATTATACAAAGCATTCAATATGTATTTGTCATATATATATATATATATATATATATATATATATATATATATATATATATATATATAGCCTGAGCGGACTCATGTAAATTAGTTGCTTGCAAAGGACGCTGGGGGTTGGGATTTTTTGTGTGGAAACTGTGATTATTTGTTGATTATTGTAAATATTTAATGATTGTTTTTGTGATAATTGTTCAAGTTAATGTTTTACATGTTTATTGTTAATTTGATAGTATTTCTGTGATGTGTTATTAAATGTTAGCCTTTAGGCGTAATTCGGGGGATTACGTAGAGGGCTCTCTCCCGCTTTGCGCTGCTTTTTCTTATCCTATTTCCTTTTCTTTAGCCAGTCTTACCTTCCCTCTGTGGCGTCCTGCCCGGTAACATCCGCTGATCTCTTCCGGGTGGAAGCTGATCCCAGTTCAGCCTAAATTTAGTATTTCCAGCCAATCACACAATGCAGCGCTCGCCTCGTCAATTATTAGGGCATGGCCAGTGCTGCTCCACGTATGTTATTGGCTGCCCCTCCTGTCTATCTCTCTCTCTTTTTTTCTACTTTAACCCAGCACTATTTCCGCTTCCTTGTCTGTATTTGTTTTTTGTTGTTCGCTCCTTTCACTGCAGGCCATTTCTCTGCTCAGCGCACGCAAGATAGTATCAGCTTTTTTCCTACCTGCTCAGTCTGCGCTGTTCAAAGCACAGTGACATTCTCAACTTGGTCTGCGTTTTCATCACAAAGACTGTTCCAACGTCACTGCTGTACTGCATCTCTTTCCCACCGGCGCCTCACAGACCATGGTTACCACGGCAACGCCTCAGCGAGTGACTACTGGGAGTGGTAAGTTGCCATGGCGACCAGGCAGCTTTAACAGGCAATGCGAGCCTGTGCCTCACTACTGCAATCTTCTGGTTCCTGCTGCTACGCTTTTGCAACATGAGCTTCAACTCGCCGAATTGTGACATCTAAATACTGCAGGCTCCTCTTCTATACCTACGTTAACTTACTTATATCATCACTAACTGTTCTAAAGCAAATGTTTTATACGAGGATTTTAATCGCATTAACCAAATATATGCTACCCTGCTTCACTGAAGCCAATAGTTTCAATTCCAATCACAACCTCTAGATGGCAGCATAACACCACAAGCTCTACATAATTTAAGCTGATTTGCTATTGTGCGAATCTCGCACACTCCAAACTTTCTATCAATTCCTGCAGTTCGTTGTCATTCCAAGGGATTCTCAGTACCTTCCTGCCTCAACCTCTTTTGCTACATTATATTAACTTGAATTTGTCAAATCTAAACCCCTCCCCTTGAGGACCTCGTCATGAAGCCAAGCTTATCAGCTTTCTGAGATGTTAAGAAGCCACCTTCACATTAATTTTCCAGCTTCCCTGCATCAGGCCATTCCTGCAACCTTCTTGTTCCCGGATTTGCACTTCCTCATTTGCCCCCAACTTCATCAAGGCACTTAATATAACTTTCAAAGTCCATTTCATTCAATTTGAGCTACCAGTCACATACGGAAACCTATGTGCTACGATTATCAACATTTCAGTCAAGCGTCCTCCTACACCACAATAAACAATACACTCTTAGACTGCTCCTGATCATATTAATAGGTTGCAGCAGCCACTGAGCAATGCATTCCTATCCTCTCAGGTTCTGCAGCGGCCTGAGATCAATGCATTATTCATCTCTGCCCAAAGGCAGCCCCATCTCCGACATCATCTAAAAATGCCTTAACTCTCAAATACCAATTTCCACCGCCCTCAGCAGCTCTCTGCTCTCTACAGCAGGCCACTGCACACTACTCACAGCATTACATCGTCTACTCCCTCAGATCTCTACCCGATCAGCAGATCTTGCCTCTACTGTTAATATCTCCTCATTACAGCAAATCTCGGCTCCCTCTTCAGATCTGCTCACTATTGCAGCATGCAAAAGTTGCTTTAGTTTACTGTATAAGTCTGCAACTGCTCTCCTCCAGAGCTTCCAACGCTCCAGCTTTCCTCCAATACCTGGATTTAAAAAAAATATACAGACGTGCTCAAATTTGTTGGTACCCTTACAGCTCATTGAAATAATGCTTCATTCCTCCTGAAAAGTGATGAAATTAAAAGCTATTTTATCATGTATACTTGCATGCCTTTGGTATGTCATAGAATAAAGCAAAGAAGCTGTGAAAAGAGATGAATTATTGCTTATTCTACAAAGATATTCTAAAATGGCCTGGACACATTTGTTGGTACCCCTTAGAAAAGATAATAAATAATTTGATTATAGTGATATTTCAAACTAATTAGTTTCTTTAATTAGTATCACACATGTCTCCAATCTTGTAATCAGTCATTCAGCCTATTTAAATGGAGAAAAGTAAGTCACTGTGCTGTTTGGTATCATTGTGTGCACCACACTGAACATGGACCAGAGAAAGCAAAGGAGAGAGTTGTCTGAGGAGATCAGAAAGAAAATAATAGACAAGCATGGTAAAGGTAAAGGCTACAAGACCATCTCCAAGCAGCTTGATGTTCCTGTGACAACAGTTTATTATTAAAATATTATTAAGAAGTTTAAGGTCCATGGAACTGTAGCCAATCTCCCTGGGCGCGGCCGCAAGAGGAAAATCGACCCCAGATTGAACAGAAGGATAGTGCGAATGGTAGAAAAAGAAACAAGGATAACTGCCAAAGAGATACAAGCTGAACTCCAAGGTGAAAGTACGCCAGTTTCTGATCGCACCATCCGTCGCTTTTTGAGCGAAAGTGGGCTCCATGGAAGAAGACCCAGGAGGACTCCACTTTTGAAAGAAAAACATAAAAAAGCCAGACTGGAATTTGCTAAAATGCATATTGACAAGCCACAATCCTTCAGGGAGAATGTCCTTTGGACAGATGAGTCAAAACTGGAGCTTTCTGGCAAGTCACATCAGCTCTATGTTCACAGACGAAAAAAATGAAGCTTTCAAAGAAAAGAACACCATACCTACAGTGAAACATGGAGGAGGATCGGTTATGTTTTGGGGCTGCTTTGCTGCGCCTGGCACAGGGTGCCTTGAATCTGTGCAGGGCACAATGAAATCTCAAGACTATCAAGGCATTCTGGAGCGAAACGTACTGCCCAGTGTCAGAAAGCTCTGTCTCAGTCACAGGTCATGGGTCCTCCAACAGGATAATGACCAAAAACACACAGCTAAAAGCACCCAAGAATGGATAAGAACAAAACATTGGACTATTCTGAAGTGGCCTTCTTTATGAGTCCTGATCTGAATCCTATCGAACATCTATGGAAAGAGCTGAAACTTGCAGTCTGGAGAAGGCACCCATCAAACCTGAGACAGCTGGAGCAGTTTTCTCAGGAAGAGTGGGCCAAACTACCTGTTAACAGGTGCAGAAGTCTCATTGAGAGCTACAGAAAACGTTTGATTACAGTGATTGCCTCTAAAGGTTGTGCAACAAAATATTAGGTTAGCGGTCCCATCATTTTTGTACATGCCATTTTCATTAGTTTTATTATTTACAAAATTATGTTGAATAAAAAATCAAAAGCAAAGTCTGATTTCTATTAAATATGGAATAAACAATGGTGGATGCCAATTACTTATGTCAGTTTCAAGTTATTTCAGAGAAAATTGTGCATTCTTCGTTTTTTGTGGAGGGGTACCAACAAATTTGAGCATGTCTGTATATAATATATATGGCGTGCTTGAATTCCTCAGCAATTTAGTCATATGTCTGCTCATCCTCTCAGATACTACACACTTTAATACATGGTACGAGACTGGAAATCTGTTTTGATTTATGAATTAAGGAGTTCCACTATTTGGAGAATGACTGGAGTTGTGAAACCCAAATCTCTGATTTATGACTTCACCTTTTCCATTCCAAACAGACATGATGGTAGCAAACCGCTGATCAATCCCGTATTAACTAACACAGGATGGTCGGCATCTCATCTCTCTGCCTTCGTTTTTAGAAACATCTCGACAGTCGATTTCATATATTTGTTCAGGTCCAGCTGCCACCTCAGCCCTCATCAAACTCTGCAACACCATCATCTGTCATTCAACTAAATACAACACTCTCCAACCTTCTGCAATCTGCTCATCACTACATGGCCACACCCTTAGCCCCAGCGACCAAATCTTCATTTACCAGTGGATGGAAAACATTTACAACTTTCTGCACTAAAAACAAAATACATCCCATTCTGATTTAATGAGCAACGGATTCTAGCCTCCATCGCCCATGCAAGGGATTCTCTTCACTTAGCCCCACTACCGTTAAAGCCTACATCTCCGGAATTCAGTATTTCTGCCGCCTCATCTCTGTCCCTTCTCCAACACTCCTATCCATCCCATCAGTTTGCTTGACATTTAGAGAGATCCTCAAGAGCCCTCCCCCCACCCCCCTGCTGCTCCCTCCTGGCTCCCTATATCAATAGACATCCTTCACTCTTTAATCTCTACCCTCAGAAAAGGCTGCTCTGTCTATTCAATGATCTGACCATGGAAGTACTATGTCTAACTGCTCTCGTGAAGCACATCCTCTGCAGGACTCCTGAAGGAACAGAGTGTACCCTGTGAACTTACCGTGACACCACCAGTTCATTTACCGGTTTAAAAAAAAAAAAGCAACAGTTACCAGGACATCAAGGGGAATACAATGGATAGACTTGGAGCGTTAAGCCATTTCAACCATGAGGTCTTGCGAACCATTCCGTGCACCCAGATACTGGACTTTGGCCAGCTGTAGTAATTTTACTACAGAATACTACACTTTGCTGTAAAAAAAAAAAAAAAAAGTTAACCATGCCCAGTGTTAAACATGGTGGAGGTTGCGTGATGGTCCACAAGTTTTACAGCCTAGAAGCAGACCCCAACCAGCGACAAGTTCCTCCTTTCAATCAGCTGGTGTTCCACTAAACTCCACACTCTCCGACCTCCTCGTCGGCCTGCAGCTTCAGGGAGAATTGCCTTCGCCCCTTCCACTCGCTCTTCTTATTCTACTGCCTGGTCTTCCTTCACCACATTCTGTGCCCAGATTCGTATCTCTCTCAAATCCTATAACCTTCAGCACCACCTTGCCTTTATAGCACCAGTTCCTCCTCCGTTCCCCCCCCCCCCCCCCCCCCGCTCCTTTCAATCCCGGAGGTCCGCATGAGAGTCTTGCATCCTCCTCTCCATCAAGACAACCAATCTCATCGGAATCTCCAGTTTCCCAGCCATCAGCCTGCGGCACTTTGACCTCACTCAAGTCCCCGGAAGTAACTTCCTCTTATTCATCAGGATTTCAAAAACAGACAGTTACATCAAAATCCAGAAGTTCCGCAAACCTGGTCCCAGGAGCAGACCCCAACCCTCGTCTCGTACCACCCTTCACAAAAAACGGATCTCTCATACCTCTTACAACCTACAGCACCTCCTCGCCTTCATCATTCACCTCAGGCTGTCTCTGCGTCTAGCCCCCCCCTCTATTTAGATGCTACCTAGCGGGCATTCAGTATCAATTTCGCCTTCAATCTATCTCCTCTCGTCCGTTCTAGAGATGGCGGATCTCTAGAGAGAATGCTCAGAGGCATGGAGAAAAGCCTGTTCCCCTCCTTTCCATCAAGTTAACCAATCTCTACAGACCTTCTCCTTTGTCTCATCACTGCTCTCCGGCAAGGATGCTTCAACCTATTCAACGACATCGTCATGGAAACCCTGTGCCTGACCTCCGCCTTTGGATTTCGCCGCTGTGCAGAATTCTCAACTCCATCAACTTCCAGCTTCCCAGCTCTAGGCCTCAAGCGCTCCGATCTCTCTCAAATCCCCGGAAACCACTTTATCCTCCACATCAGATCTTCAAAAACGATTCAATTAAGCCAAGGATTCTGCGTTTTCCGTCGGATCCCCTCTTCATCGACAGCTCCAGATCTATAGTTACGAGACTGGTTCTCATCCCGTTTATGCACCCTCTTGTCACGGATCGGGCTTTCTTCAAACTATTTCTCCCCCCATTCATTGCGGATCGGAGCAGCTGCCTCCGCGGCTAGGGCAGGAATCAATCAACACTTGAGTAAGTCTATGGGGCGCTGGATCTCTTCAGCTGTTGAACTTTATATTAGATCATCCACTGCAGACATCGCCACAGCTCACCAAGCACTCGTTAGCTTGCCCGGAGTGGGGGGCGCCCTCTCCGCCAGGCCCACCAGAGGTTTCCTCCCTGCACGAGGGGTTTTTCCTCTCCACAGTGCGGATAGCTTATAGACATAGGTTGTCTACTAACATCTCTTGTCTTTTCTCTTTTCTTCTAGCTTTTGTCTATGTGCGGCTCTGTGATCTCTTTTCTATCCCACGGTGTGGTTCTTGCGGGGAGCCAGGGGTCCTCTTTTGGGGGGGAAGTGAGTCTCACTCCCCCGGCTGTCCGGGTCGGCCTCTCGTCTCAACCACTGCCGCCCGGCTGTTCCTAGCCGGCCTGAGGGGACCCCCGGCCACATCCTATTCTTCTGCTGCTTATGCGCTAAGCCTTCCAGGCCTCAACCTTGCTGTCCCATCTCCTCTCTTCCATTTCAGGTCCAGGACCATTTCAGCCCCCTCATGCAGTAGGCTGTGCCTCCACCTGCCGAGCGGGCCCCGACCGAGGGGGGGGGGGGGGTTTCTCTGTTTTCTTCTCTCCTAAACGGACCCGAGACACTTTTCCTAAGCTCTCCACGCCACCCAGCTGCCAGCTTAGCTGCCTGAGGATGCTGCACTGAGTTGCGAAGGATCTGTCCTTTTGTCCTGTTCGTCCCCTTCCTGTCTCTTGCTCCACTAAACGCCCAGCAGCCAGAGGATGCTGCCTGACCCGTCGGGAGCGAGATTTGTTGTATGTTGTGTCTAAACTTTGCTCTCTCACACTTTTACGTCACCCAGCAGTCGGAGGATGCTGCCTGACCCAACGGAAAGTGTTTATATCTAATCCTTTGCTCTTCTCGTGTCTCCCTCTCTACGTCGCCCAGCAGCCACAGGATGCTGCCTGACCCGACGAGAAGGTAAAACTCTTCGTCACCTATCTCGTCCTGCTATCAGTATCTAACCTCAATGTTACTAAGCACCATTCCCAAACTCCATCCCCAATCTCGCCATCCCTCTCAAACTCGTCTCACTCTTAAACTCTCAAATCTCTCGCCCCCCTCAAGCCTCCTAAGCAACCGGAAAAATCCTCTCATCTGGTCTCATTCTTAATATCTCACTCCTAATTTCGCCTCCTCTCAAGCCCTCGTAGGCAACCAGTGAATTATTGACAATCACCCTGATAGGTGTGTGCATCTGCAAGAGTGGGGAGGTGCCTCTGTGCGTGTGCTTGTACATCTCTGGTGTTTTAAAAAGAGACAAAGGTGTTGCTTCTTTTAATTAATACATAAAGATTTTAGGTGCCCTGCTTGGCTACAATATTGTTTGTTTTTTACATATATTAAATTAAATATTTCAAATGTATACATCATGTATTTTTCTCATATGAATTTTATATTTCTCAATATATTTACTTTATATTTTAAAAACATTAACAATATGTTTAACATATATACACATTTATATATTTAAAATACATAAAACATTATATTTACCATATAGCTCATACATTTTTCATATCTAGAAAAGGGGCCAAGTTCGGGAGGAGGGTCAAACACCAATCTCTGCGTCACCAAATTGAATCATTCAGTTTACACATTCTGTTGAAAAGAAAAAGCAATAGTATATTGCCCTGTAAAAAGACAAGGCATTTTATCTTAACAAAGGTAAGATATATTTAAAGGTAATGTGTTGTTAAAAAACAAACTTGTGTCTTTAAATGTCCTTGTTTTAGTTAAACCATAATAATCTTATCCTTTTCAAGGAGGTGGGGTGTTTTTTTCATTTTCCAATTTTATTGAGATCAGGTGTATGATTTAATGTTATACAACACTTCATAAGCTATGTGCCTGTAAAGTAACTACATTAGCTTTTAAACAGGCATGTTTTTTATGGCAAAGATATGTTACATAAGTTGTTTTTATTGTTTTGTTTTTATTCCCACAAGTTGTTTTAATGGCAACGCATATGTTTTTTTTTTTCATAAGAGATGCATCAAATATCAATTTTCTTAGTTTTTGGAAAATGTTTTGTTTGTGCATTTTTGAGATTGCAGATTCAATATGCAGCCATTAGCCTAGTACTGAAAAATAATCTTTTCTTTTTTGTACCCAAGCACCTCTCCATCATAATAAATATCTAAAATTCCCAAATAACAATCAAATAATAAATAGTATGTCTTGCAGATTTGTTATCTCATCATACTTTCTACACCCCCCATGACAATAATCCCCAAAATAACTAGTAAATACATTATAATAAATATCTTGCCGATTTTAATTCTGCCCTAACAGGTGTACACTTCAACTATGTACACCATTGTTAACACTAGCACCGCCATAGACGCTTTTTGAACGGCTTTTGCAATTCAAATTTAAATATCTCTGCGTATGTGAATATCTCGTGCATGTCCGTTCCTAAGTGTTACTAAATATTTGAATTAAATACCCATATGGTGTTTCAGCTGCAGAATTGTAAAAATGAATCAGTTATAAGCACTTGCTTCTTCAACCGCCAGACCCGCAGTTTATGCGGCATATTGAAATCAATACAATATAGCCCATAATTTAGTCTGGGCTTTGTAATAAAACCAACGTCATTGTGAAATAACGTATTATAAAACTGTTGAGTGCTTGAAACACTGATGAAAGTCTTTCTACACATCATATATTATTATTATTATTATTATTATTATTATTATTATTATTATTATTATTATTATTTATACTACATTTTTCAGACAGAACGACTGTGCCACCCTGAGTTTGACGGTGCAAATAAATTTTAAAAAGTTGCGTATTCTAAGCTCTGCACAGATCAGTGACCATCGTGATGCTAAAAGAAAGCCAGAGACTGTTGCATTTTACAATGCAACGAAGTACGGTGTGGATATACTGGATCAAATGGCACGGCTGTATTCTGTCAAAGCTGGTACTCGCAGGTGGCCTGTGTGTCTGTTTTTTATAATGTTTTGGACCTGGCAGCCATCAATGCTTTGGTTTTGTACAAGGAGTGCACCGGTAACACAATCACTCGGAGGGACATCATTTTGCAGCTAGCCCTGGAGCTACGGCAGAAACATTTTGATAAGAGACACGAAAGCCGGCTGGCAAATGCCCCTCAACCTTCAGCCAGCGCTGCGCCCACTGGCACACAGAATAAAAGACAATGCCAGGTTGCTAAATGCAATAAAAACACAACTTTTGATGTATGCGTCTGTTGTGAAAAGGCAAGTCTGTGGCAAATGCACTGGTGCAGTTGAAAAGCATGTTTTCTGCGTAGATTGTACTGTAATAGAACTCTGAACAGACAGACAGCCTTTGAACTCTGTTTCAATCAAAGCGCTTTCACGTTGCATACATTATGTTATATTTTTGTTTTATGCTATTTTTATAACTAGTTATTTATGTTTTATAATTGTATATGTGCATACAGCTTTCTACACCTGTTTACACAGAAGTTTATTGTGTAAAGTTTATTTTATTACAGTTTTTCATGTTTATTTATATGTGCTCTTTTTTAAAAAAAATAAGAATGTAAGAATGTAAATACGGTGTTTCTGCTCTGAAAATGTTATGTATGATGTTCATGAATTTTCATATCGAAGCCGTTTTAAAATGGAGCCGCACATTTTGCGGGTGCGGCGGTTGTATGTAGTCCAAAATCTCGATGGTTCTAGTGTTAAATAAATATTAAAACCCGGTATGGTCACTTTCTGAGTGAAAATCCAGGGGAGAAATATTGACGTCACCCGAGTATGAGTATTGGTTTCTATGTACGAGTATGAGTAATGGATTCTCTGGACACGCCTAATGTCTTTATTGAACTGATGTAATAACCACATTTATAACACTGCTTGGAGAAATAACAACCTCTGATTGGTTAAACAGCATCACATGACCATGCGTATAGATGTATATATATATATATATATATATATATATATATATATATATATATACAGCGCGTATATACACGGCTTGCATACTAATGAGCCACTTCACACTGAATAAATCACTATGCACCACTACATTCTAAATTCCATGACTTGTATTGTAACACTTGAAATGTATTTGCTTACGATTGTAAGTCGCCCTGGATAAGGGCGTCTGCTAAGAAATAAATAATAATAATAAATAATAATAATGACATTTTATTTGTTATTAGTTACAAAACCACAGCCAAAAATGAGTGGCATTTCACCTATTTCCTTTAATATATTTGGGCATGAAACTCCACATAACTGGTACAACACCAACTTTCTGAGTGAAGACAGCAGTCCATCTGAAAACAATAAATAAATAAAATAAGTGCACCAGCAAGAGTAGACACAACAGTAGATGAAGAACAGCTACATGAAATAAAAGAACACAAAGATTGAAGCACACACACACACAAAATGTACTTAAAGAAAAAAATATGGACATTCATTTTATGGAAATAAGTCCAACAAAACTCAACAACATTAAGGGAATTTATGCCAGTGCAAGAAGTTCATCTGGGGACCAGTATTCAGTCTCCAGTATTGAGCTGTGCTAAATACATATTTTAACAGTAGAGGTTTTAACATCTCTGCTGACAGCGAAAACCAGCAATAATGTATTCCTGTTAGTCAGGAAAACTCTTAGAAAAACAGGTAACGGCAAGGCCAGACACATCCCCCCTGAATTACTGGCCTGGATTTTAAGCATCTGTGAGAAACTGAGCTACTGTCCCCTGACACAGCGGTCAGATTGGTGCGTAAAATCTGGTTCAATCGTCAACTTGGATGCGAGGGTGTCGAACAACTAACAAAAACATATTTTGAGATCCAAAAGGATGAAAACGTACTAGAATACGTTCCGGCTTCAGTCTCAGTCGCAGCTGCTCCCCTTACACTTCCTAGTGTAATTTGAAACTCTGCCCATCATCACAGCTTGTTATCAGTCCTCTAGTTTCTAGTGAGGTCGCACTTTCGATGCAGAAATTCACAATAAACGAACATTTGCAATTTATTTTTAATAAGCGAACAATTAATTACATTAAATTATATTTAGGACTATATTACACTGCAGATGTATACACAATAAAAGTTTCTGGTTTTGTCTTAATTTAAATGTGTTTTAATTATTATAATTACTTTGGGCCGTGCGGTTCAGATAATATATACCACTTCAAGGCTTAACACCATCCCAGGTGTGGTATATATCATGGGCCCATCGTGGTTTATACCTTACATGGCCACTAGGGGTTGTAGAGTGACAGAATCCACATTTGTGGCTCACATCAAGTTTAGATATATATATATATAAAAAAAAAGAATCTGAGAAGACAGCATCGCTAGCAGTCTAAAGCACTGATAGTCTTCCAAAACATCTGGATACATGGGTTCCATTCAAATCCCAGTGTTTTTTTTTTTTTCTTATTTAAGATGTGATATCTACAGAAGGGGCCAAGTTAAATACAAAAAGGGTCCGCCCGGTAAATATGTTTTGTAAACATTGGCTAGACACAAATGCGCCAACTTAGCCCCCACGTTTTTATTCAGTTGCCCCAATTTTTTCTTGTGTAACTCAGCCACCTTTTTATATTTACAGGGCTAATCCTTTTTTGTGACCAAAGAACTTATAATATAAAAAAAGTATTTATTAGCTGATTTGGAGGATTACTTTCCTTATATCACCCTCTACTTAAAGCAACACAGTAGTGTAACTTTAAACAGTGAGATTCACATCGGCCATTCTGTCACTTGATTTGTATGAATGCAAGAAACATTCCAAAATGACATCTTGTAAAAAATGTAAATAAATTAAATATATATTTATATATATATTATCATACAGCAGGAACCCATTTATCATAGTTTGAATATTTTCTTTCTTCTAAAAGTACCACCTATCACATTCAAATGCGACAGGTGGCTAGCATATTGGATTATTTATACATTATAAAAGTCCTGTGAAGTCCAAAACAAAGCACACAAGTCAACCAAAATAGCATTGCACCAAACTAGGAATGCCACATCAGACCTGAAATAGAACACTCTTGAGATGTGCAGTTCGAAAACCAGATGAAAGTAAAAGAGGATCTGACACTACTATACACAAGGTCATTGCAGGTTGGGATAAAGGTGGACTAAGCTTAGACTATGCTTTCTAAAATACATCACAGGCATCTGGAATACTTAAGGTTCAGTGACTCGATAAATATGTAAATTGAATTACCATCCAAGCTTAAAGCACAATGGCAACATGGGAATGTAAGCTATGGTTTTCCAGACTTGGTTTGGCAGAACAGGTACTTGGATTGACTGAATATCCACTAGTGTACTGGATTAAAGGGTACATCAGCACTACATGAAAGATAAAACTATCCCACTTTGCTGTTCAGAATGTATTTGTTCATTGTATAACAATCCGTATGCGCCCAAACATCTGCATAACGCCACACTGCTATGTCCAAAATCACTGTTATCGAACATCTCTTCTGAGCCGAAAAACGTGACTTCCGCATGTACCTTCACATGTGCTCTGAAACGTACCGGCACATGCCCAATGAAGCTTTGTATAAGCTATATTACCTCCGTGTGGAAACACACTAGTCTGTGTGACAAACATGGTCCGTCTAATTTTCCATAAGGAAGGAACTTGTACCTTCGTTTTGTGTAGTAGACATCTTTCACACTGTATATGTTTCCTTCGCATGTTGTATTATTATGATTAATGTTGCATTCAATCAAAAAAAACCAACGTTTGTGCTGTGCTGAAAAACATACCGTTCCACTGCCATATCGGAGTTGTGTCATTAACAGTTTAAATTCAAATTTTCCTCAGCAACATAGTGTGGCTGTACACAGGGAATGTCAGAAATAATGCCAGACAATATTTCAACATCAGACTGTTCAGAAATGAAATATTTATTTTTTTAGGTTGGATCATCCTTAAAGACCTAATTTCAAAAGGAAATGCATGTTCTGAAAAGCGATCGCCGTTCATCATTTGAAAATACTGTACTGCTCGGGGCCTCCATACTGCTCATCTAGATAGAGGAGTGTATTCTCCAGTATTACTATTGTGTACATTAATTCAATAGATCGTATGCAATGTGAAACAGATATAAAGTGTCATGGGTCACATTTCCCACCCTAAATTACACTTGTTCTTTTTAATTCTTAAGCCAGTCAACTACTGTGCTTTATGGCACAGGTTGTAAGCAAACAAAAAAGCATTAAAACTGGACAGTCCCTATATATATATATACAGTATGGATTTGTTTAAATTTGTCATGTCATGGCAATTTTTATTATCTGGCAAAAATCAATAAAGATTTTAGTTTGTTGGGCTACATTTTCTTTTGGTACTGCATGGTGACAGCATTTATTAAAACTGTGGGGAAACATGATGTCAGTTAATTAAAATAATTAGCTTATTTAACCTATAATCAGGTTTGGGAAGCCATATATTTAATTGTAAGTTGGAGGTATAAAATCAACACCTTAAGACCCACATGGTCATATGATCCAAGATGGTTAACATGGTATTTGTGTTTCCAGACGTTTGCAGTTAGTTAAACTGATGGATTTTGCTATCTGCCAGTAACAAATTAATTCTAGATGGAGTTGCATATGGGCAATTCTAGATGGAGTTGCATATGGGCAGCAGTGTGGCGTAGTGGTTAGGGCTCTGGACTCTTGACCGGAGGGTTGTGGGTTCAATCCCTGGTAGGGAACACTGCGGCTGTACCCTTGAGCAAGATACTTTACCTCAATTGCTCCAGTAAAAACCCAACTGTATAAATGGGTAATTGTATGTAAAAATAATGCGATATCTTGTAACAATTGTAAGTCGCCCTGGATAAGGGCGTCTGCTAAGAAATAAATAATAATAATAATATGTTTATCTTGATAAAATACTGTATATAAAAAATAAAAAATAAAAAAATAACTGTGTTTGAGTGTATTGCAGTACGTAGGAAAACCATAGCAAGATGCCTAAAGATAGCTTCCTCATAACAGACTCCAGGTTTCCTCTTTCTTTATCTTCCCTGTAACTATTAGATAACACCTGCTTACTCAAATGGTTCAGATGAACAAAAGTAGGTTTGCAGTAGCAAACTCAAACTAATGGAACCAGAAAAAATACATGCTTATTTATAACTGCTAACACTTTTGGTCTTATGCGTTTAGATGAGGTATCTAGTTTTTACAAATGTATTATATTTCAGTTCCTGCAAGGAAATGATTGATGTTACAGCAGAGTCTTTTATATCAATAAATAACAAGTTTCTAAATGTACTGCTGCATTAATGTAATGTAATGGGAGATATTGCTGACAATTTAGATGAATTAGAATCTATTATCAGGCTCAGTGCAAGAGATACTAAATGTTTCTTGCTTTTCCAAATCACATAAAAGAGCTTTTGGAAAGGTGCCATGTCAGCTATTAGGCTTGGAATGCTGCTTAGTGGTGCAGCTGTTTTGTATTAAAAAAAAAACAAAAAAACTGTCACCTAGACCTTTCAAACTTTTTAACAAGGTGAAGCAATTTGACAAGGATGGCTTTGCAGGGGTGACGTCAGTTGTTATTTTCATAATTATTCTTTTACCTCCTTTTCTACTCCCGTTCACTACTCTCTGAACACTCTTTCCCCAAACAAGCAAAGCTGTAGGTTTTTATATCCATGACTGAGGGCTTAACCAGCTATAATTATCTGATTATCCCTCAGTCACATTTTGCACAGGTTTAATAAGGATGCGTGACTGTCAGCTAGTTAAATAATCAGTAGCTGATCAGTCACGCATCCTCACGAGGTTTTTACAAATAATAACAAAACAAAACAATACCATGACGGACGGCATCTCACTCGTCCAGCCAGACAATAAATCAAATACAAAATAATAATCGGCTTTTATTGTCATATTTACATAAAAGAAGAAGAAGAAATAATAACAGCGCATATATATATATATATATATATATATGTATATATATATATATATATATATATATATATATATATATATATATATATATATATATATATTATTTTATTTGTACACTTCCATAAAAAGCTATATTTTTCAGAGCTGAATTATACATTCGTTTTTTTTTTGTTTTTTTTTTAATTTTATATAACACAATGTTCTTATGCTTCATATACACATAGGGGTGGAAGAACTCCACCACAAGCAACTAAAATAAAATGCAAGCTCATGGTGTGCATCAAAACTTTACTACTATGTTTTAAAAAACATGTTAAAGACCACCTCTAGCAGTAGTCTTAAAACCATGATAATTCACTGTTAATTACCTTCATTTAACAGTAGTGCTGATTCAACACAAGACATGCAGGACGTGTACCATGCACGGACAAGAGATAAGGTTAAAAGCTTGATAATCATGAATGCAGATGAGCCTGGCTCTTTTCATTTAGGTTGATTACTTTAGTTCAGCGGTACAGTGGGAGTGATACAACATTTGTAGTTGGGTCACTGGAAAAGATGCACAAAAATCCCTCTAATTAGAGATGTCAGAACTTTACATATATCATCAAATGTTACTGTGAAGTTGTTTGAAACATTGATCAAATCACAATTGTAGTTTGCTGCCAGCCAAAAGTCAGGAATCGAAACAATGAGGTTAAACACTGATTTCCATTACATGAGAGTAGGTGTTAAAACTTCATGCTGATATAGGACTCTATATCTCCTTCACATCGGATTTCCACACTCATCAAAGAAACAAGTTCATATAATTATTAGTTCATATTATTTTATTTCCGAGGTTAAAAACACAAAAAATGAACATGTTTCGATCAAACAATGGCCGTCCTCAGCCAAGATAAGACTTTAGCCAAGATAAGCACCAACTAAGACAAAGCTTGTTTCACTGTACACTAATGTGATCCATCTGCGTTTCCTTCCATCTGATGATGTAGATATCCTTCTGTCTGGTGTTGGTGGCTGAAGTGTAATGCTGGCTCCAGGGATCAGCCTATTTTGCCTTTCTGGTGCATCAGCACACACAACGGCTGCAATGCTGGTTCCAGGGGTCAACCACAGTGCGGCCTCCCTAGAGCATCAGCACGACAACCGTCTGGACTGAGCTGAGTAGGGTACTTCTCTGGGGTCTACAAGTGAGCACCTTCCATCCCTGGTGTTTCATCGACTAGCCCACGACACCTTAAGAGGGTTCGACAGTAATTCTGGCGTCCCAGCATCTCCCCCCTCTGTCCCCCACTCAGCTAAGCCCAACTTACTTCCTTTACATCATTTTTTTTATTCTACTGTGCTTGAGGTCCCCAACCAGAATCTTTTCGTCTCAACCAAAGCCAGTTGCTGCTCCTCTCTGCTGCTTCAGATAAGTTCTTCACTGTGCATCGCAACTCTTGACCACTGAATTCGATATCTCTTAGAAACCGGGTTGTGGAATGTGCCACAAATCTTCGACAACTCACCTCCACTGGGTAAACTGGGACTCCATCCTCGCTGCAGCAGCTAGTTGAGCGTACCAAAGTTTCTCCCTTTCATATGCCTCATCCACAGCATGGGAAACGTCGCGAGTTCGAGTCCAGGCTATTCCACAGCCGACCGTGGACGGGAGCTCCCAGGGGGTGGCGCCCAATTGGCCGAGTGTCGCCCAGGGGGAGGGAGGGTTAGGTCGGCCAGGGTGTCCTCGGCTCACCGCGCACCAGCGACCCCTGTAGTCTGGCTGGGCACCTGCGGACTTGCCTGTAATAAAGGCTTGCCTGACCTTGTTTATACCTTATCTCAGGTAAGTCCCTCCCCCAGCAAAACCATTACTGGGCAAATACCCATAATAATCAAATAAATACATCCAGGTCCAGATTATTTATATTATCATTATTATTATTATTATTAATATTATTATTATTATTAAAGCAATAATAATGCTTCACTCCACATGTATTTTAATGGAAACTCAATCTTACTCTTATTCAATTTACAAATATTAAAATAATAGGATTCGGCAAGATTAAACTTCCCTTCTACAGACAAGGTGTGGCCCCGAGAGAACCATGCATATCAAGCACGAGATTCACCCGCATGCTCCCCTTCCCACGCAGACAACAGCCTGCCACAGAGACCAAGAAGATGTGCATTACCCCTTGAAACCAATGATAGGTACCATTTTATCTCATTTTTAACAATCTTAAAATTCACAACCCATTTATGTATAAGCATTTTCATAAGCAAAGAATAAGTATAATATACAAGTTCATTTTACTAGCAGTGTGTACCCTGCTACCCAAAATGATACATTGCACTTAAAAAAAACAAAAAATGAATCTAAGATTTAATTCTTGCACAATTCCCTGACTCCTGACAAGCAGACACATACAGGTAAGTGTGTGTCAGGCAAGCCCGCAGGCGCCCAACCAGACTACAGGGGTCGCTGGTGCGCGGTGAGCCGAGGACACCCTGGCCGACCTAACCCTCCCTCCCCCCGGGAAACGCAATTGAGCGCCGTCCCCTGGGAGCTCCCGTCCTCGGTCGGCAAAGGAATAGCCTGGACTCGAACTCACGACGTCCAGACTATAGAGTGCATCCTGCACTCTATGCAAGTGCTTTTACTGGATGCGCCACTCGGGAGCCCCCTGCTTTGTAGTTTTCTGATCGAAATATTTCTGTCGAAGCGCTGTGGCTAGCTTCAAGGTGAATCCTCTCCTGATATTTTCCCGGTGCATTCCTTGTACAAAACGAAGGAATTGATGGCTGCCAGATCCAGTACATCTACAGCAACTGGCCACTGGCGAGAACCAGCTTTCACTGAGTACTGACGTGCCATCTAGTCTAAAATGTCCACTCTGTACTTTGAGTCATTGTAGAAATCCACAGTCTCCATTTTTTTCTTGTCAACAGTCCCGATGGCAACTGACGTATGACACTGGGCAGTACGTTTCGCTCTAGAATGCCTTGTTAGTCTTGAGATTTCATTGTGCCCGCCACAGATTCAAGGCACCCTGTGCCAGGAGCAGCAAAGCAGCCCCAAAACATAACCGAGCCTCCTCCATGTTTCACTGTAGGTATGGTGTTCTTTTCTTTGAAAGCTTCATTTTTTCGTCTGTGAAAATAGAGCTGATGTGACTTGCCAAAAAGCTCCAGTTTTGACTCATCTGTCCAAAGGACATTCTCCCAGAAGGATTGTGGCTTGTCAATATGCATTTTAGCAAATTCCAGTCTGGCTTTTTTATGTTTTTCTGTCAAAAGTGGAGTCCTCCTGGGTCTTCTTCCATGGAGCCCACTTTCGCTCAAAAAGCGACGGATGGTGCGATCAGAAACTGACGTACCTTCACCTTGGAGTTCAGCTTGTATCTCTTTGGCAGTTATCCTTGTTTCTTTTTCTACCATTCACACTATCCTTCTGTTCAATCTGGGGTCGATTTTCCTCTTGTGGCCGCGCCCAGGGAGGTTGGCTACAGTTCTATGGACCTTAAACTTCTTAATAATATTTGCAACTGTTGTCACAGGAACATCAAGCTGCTTGGAGATGGTCTTGTAGCCTTTACCTTTACCATGCTTGTCTATTATTTTCTTTCTGATCTCCTCAGACAACTCTCTCCTTTGCTTTCTCTGGTCCATGTTCAGTGTGGTGCACACAATGATACCAAACAGCACAGTGACTACTTTTCTCCATTTAAATAGGCTGAATGACTGATTACAAGATTGGAGACATGTGTGATACTAATTAAAGAAACTAATTAGTTTGAAATATCACTATAATCAAATTATTTATTATCTTTTCTAAGGGGTACCAACAAATGTGTCCAGCCCATTTTAGAATATCTTTGTAGAATAAGCAATAATTCATCTCTTTTCACAGCTTCTTTGCTTTATTCTATGACATACCAAAGGCATGCAAGTATACATGATAAAATAGCTTTTAATTTCATCACTTTTCAGGAGGAATGAAGCATTATTTCAATAGGCTGTAAGGGTACCAACAAATTTGAGCATGTCTGTATATATATATATATATATATATATATATATATTGTGGGCGTGTGGGTGCACACAGACCAAGCAGACAGTAGTTTCCAATCCAAGTTGGTTTATTAAACTTCACAAAAACACAAAAAATAAACTTGCTCGCTTACTTCACAACAGAAAATACCATCCTAGTTGTGAGATGCAATGTAAAGAAAATAAACAGTTCAAACAGGATTTGTATAACCAAAAAAAAAAAAAAAACCACAACCAAAATGTAAACTAACTGGACAGTTCCCCACATCCAGTTAAATTACTTGGTTCCAGGGTTTTACCAGGTTGGTTGTTGGCTTCAGCTTGTCTCCAGCTTGTAAAAACCAGCTGCATCTATTTCCCCGTTGCTGTATTCCCTTCCAACAGTGAAAGGAAAGAAGGTGTTATTATTATTATTATTATTTATTTCTTAGCAGACGCCCTTATCCAGGGCGACTTACAATTGTTACAAGATATCACATTATTTTTACATACAATTCCCCATTTATACAGTTGGGTTTTTACTGGAGCAATCTAGGTAAAGTACCTTGCTCAAGGGTACAGCAGCAGTGTCCCCACAGGGATTTGAACCCACGATCCTCCGGTAAAGAGTCTAGAGCCCTAACCACTACTCCACACTGCTGCCCCTTAGTTGCAAAGGCAGTTCTTTTAGCTTCTGTTTTATATTGACGGTCCGTCTATGTTGTGGATAACCTCACGCTGCTCCCTGGTTAGAAGCCAACCTTGACTGGCTGTGAAGGCTTTCTTTTAAAGGGTGCTGCATCATCTGGTAATGGGACCGTTACAGGCTACAGGTGCGGGCAATTTATGCTAATGGGAATTAACCAAGATACATCCTTGGTCCCCTACCTAACCACACCTGCAGCCTGTTTACCCGTTAACTCCTTGACGTCATGGCAGGCAAGTATGCTGACCATAGGTCTATCATTGTATTATCTGCCACACCTGTGGGCTTGTTCCTAGCCTGCCATGAACGCCTCCTGCTGGTGAATCTGTGAGCTGGCTCACAATATATATATATATATATATATATATATATATATATATATATATATATATATATATATATATATATATATATGAAAATAGAATATTGTAGGTTATATTAAAAATAAAAACATGTATTGTAAAAGGCAGTCAAAATTAGTGCTTCGGCGGTTCTAGGTGGGCGGGATTATAACTTCCTTATTCTCGCGATCCTGCCTTTCAGATGCCATCAGGATATTAATCCATGGATTTAGGAAAAGTCATAAACAATCAGACACACAGAGTAATTTAAACCTTTAAAGACCAGGATTGTGTTAACACAATCATACTGAAGTGGGCTTCTAGGACCACGACATGTAAACACAATAAAAAATAACTTAGTTTTGATGACTTACAGGGCCACCGTACTTTGCACGACAGGCTTGAAACATACATCAATGGATAGGGGAGGGACTGACTTTCACATTCTGATAGGTTTTTTTTTTCTGTGTGATGTCACTGAGAGGGGCATTTAGTGTCTAAAGGGCGGAGAAAGTTTTGGCAGCTTGGTGAGAAAAGTCATCACAGTCTGCTTCAGAAAAACTTGTAAGAAAGGTAAGAAAGACATGGAAAAACGCTATGAATCCGATGTATTTGACATAGTTATATTAGAACATTTATTCCGTCTCAGAATACATGATAAAAAATACTTAAAATAAAAAATAAAAAAATAAAAATATTGTGTTGAAGTACTTTATAATGTTCCCCAGAGTGCTCTGAAAAACAGGACACCATTTCCAGATGCTACTGTAAAAAATAGATTTTAAGTACAGCCAAAAATGCCTGGTTGTCGGGGAGCATCACGCTGAAAAATGCTTGGTCCTGAAAGGGTTCAATTTGAAAACCTCAAACCGTCAAAATGACTGCAGTGGCAGTTCTAGTGCTAGTGGTGGAAAAACAACATTATTGCTACAGTCAGAGAATTACGTTTGTCCATCACAGAGTGTTTGTCAGCTCCAAACCCTTTAAATGTTTTGCCTGTCAATGTGAATGCAGACATCTGACATGAAACATGCAAAGAATGATGGTTACAGTGCCTTGCGAAAGTATTCGGCCTCCTTGAACTTTGCGACCTTTTGCCACATTTCAGGCTTCAAACATAAAGATATGAAACTGTAATTTTTTGTGAAGAATCAACAACAAGTGGGACACAATCATGAAGTGGAACGAAATTTATTGGATATTTCAAACTTTTTTAACAAATAAAAAACTGAAAATTTGGCCGTGCAAAATTATTCAGCCCCTTTACTTTCAGTGCAGCAAACTCTCTTCAGAAGTTCAGTGAGGATCTCTGAATGATCCAATGTTGACCTAAATGACTAATGATGATAAATAGAATCCACCTGTGTGTAATCAAGTCTCCGTATAAATGCACCTGCACTGTGATAGTCTCAGAGGTCCGTTTAAAGCGCAGAGAGCATCATGAAGAACAAGGAACACACCAGGCAGGTCCGAGATACTGTTGTGGAGAAGTTTAAAGCCTGATTTGGATACAAAAAGATTTCCCAAGCTTTAAACATCCCAAGGAGCACTGTGCAAGCGATAATATTGAAATGGAAGGAGTATCAGACCACTGCAAATCTACCAAGACCTGGCCGTCCCTCTAAACTTTCAGCTCATACAAGGAGAAGACTGATCAGAGATGCAGCCAAGAGGCCCATGATCACTCTGGATGAACTGCAGAGATCTACAGCTGAGGTGGGAGACTCTGTCCATAGGACAACAATCAGTCGTATACTGCACAAATCTGGCCTTTATGGAAGAGTGGCAAGAAGAAAGCCATTTCTTAAAGATATCCATAAAAAGTGTCGTTTACAGTTTGCCACAAGCCACCTGGGAGACACACCAAACATGTGGAAGAAGGTGCTCTGGTCAGATGAAACCAAAATCGAACTTTTTGGCAACAATGCAAAACGTTATGTTTGGCGTAAAAGCAACACAGCTCATCACCCTGAACACACCATCCCCACTGTCAAACATGGTGGTGGCAGCATCATGGTTTGGGCCTGCTTTTCTTCAGCAGGGACAGGGAAGATGGTTAAAATTGATGGGAAGATGGATGGAGCCAAATACAGGACCATTCTGGAAGAAAACCTGATGGAGTCTGCAAAAGACCCGAGACTGGGACGGAGATTTGTCTTCCAACAAGACAATGATCCAAAACATAAAGCAAAATCTACAATGGAATGGTTCACAAATAAACATATCCAGGTGTTAGAATGGCCAAGTCAAAGTCCAGACCTGAATCCAATCGAGAATCTGTGGAAAGAACTGAAAACTGCTGTTCACAAATGCTCTCCATCCAACCTCACTGAGCTCGAGCTGTTTTGCAAGGAGGAATGGGCAAAAATTTCAGTCTCTCGATGTGCAAAACTGATAGAGACATACCCCAAGCGACTTACAGCTGTAATCGCAGCAAAAGGTGGCGCTACAAAGTATTAACTTAAGGGGGCTGAATAATTTTGCACGCCCAATTTTTCAGTTTTTTATTTGTTAAAAAAGTTTGAAATATGGGGCAGCAGTGTGGAGTAGCGGTTAGGGCTCTGGACTCTTGACCGGAGGGTCGTGGGTTCAATCCCCGGTGGGGACACTGCTGCTGTACCCTTGAGCAAGGTACTTTACCTAGATTGCTCCAGTAAAAACCCAACTGTATAAATGGGTAATTGTATGCAAAAATAATGTGATATCTTGTGACCATTGTAAGTCGCCCTGGATAAGGGCGTCTGCTAAGAAATAAATAATAATAATATCCAATAAATTTCGTTCCACTTCATGATTGTGTCCCACTTGTTGTTGATTCTTCACAAAAAATTACAGTTTCATATCTTTATGTTTGAAGCCTGAAATGTGGCAAAAGGTCGCAAAGTTCAAGGGGGCCGAATACTTTTGCAAGGCACTGTATGCAAGTAAAAGTGTATTTTATTTAGAATCCCAACCACATCTGCCTAATAGCAACCTACCAAGCTTTAGTCTCTGGAAAAATTATGTCATTCAATTTTAATTTTTAAATCATTTATAGGTTGAAAATAAACTTTGTAATTGGACAAAGGGACTGGGATTATGTGTCAGCCTACAATGGAACAAAAACACATTAGCAGCTTTTTTTTAAGGAAATAAATAGCCAAACTTAGAAACTGTAATGGGCCCTTTGTCTTCCATTTATCAAGATTTAAGGCAGAGGCTAATGAATGTCTTTGATCCAGTGTTGGCAGCAATATAAAAATAATCTCAGCTTAGAGCACAATTGTATATAGAGAAAGTATGGTGCCAAACAAATGAAAGCACCATTTAGATATAAATTACAAAGACATTGCAGATTGAACTTGCATGTGATCAGACTTTTCAACAAAAATTAGTCGTGGAGTTTTGGCCATCAGTGAAGAGAAAATATTCACTGCTAAGTGCCAAGGAAATGAAAGTGCTGCTTCCATTTTCAACCACTTATCTTTGTGAATATGGATTTTCAGCAGTAGCAGCAATAAAAACAAAATATAGATCTTATCTGATGAATCTTGAAAACTATTTGCAACAAGCAGACACACCCATCCCATTAGATAAGTAACACGTGATCATTAGTTAAAACAGTTACTTTTTCATACTTTCCCACTATCTGCCATTATACTTATTTTTATTGGTTGCTAAAATTATACCAGTCAGTCATCGGCTCGAATGAACTGAAGAAAGAATAATAAACAAAAACGAAAAGAGAGAAAAAGTTCAAATAAACACAACAGGTTTATTATTTTTGTTCTCTGTATTCATTCGTATTAATTATTCTTTTGTCTCTCCTGTTCTCTCTTTTCTGTTTCTTTGAGCCTACATGTTGGTGCATGCATATTTCGATCACCTGAATTCAGTGTTCATTCGTTTTGTGGAGACAATGGCATTGCGCAAATGAAAGTATGAGGTTTTAAACCAGAATGGGAGGAATAGTTAGCTTTCACTAAAAAACAGTGGTAAACCTGTCTCATGTGCAACAAATCGCTTATGCACTGTAGTCTGTACAAGGCGAGCAGCCTCAAATGTCATTAAGCAACAAATCACAACACATGTTTTACAGTACGTGTCTTGCGGCTCTCAGCCATATAGACATTTTGGTATGGGGCTCGTAGGGTCAAGAAGTTTGGCCAACCCTGGTGTATATGGTCACAGTACCAGCCAATATACACATTTTCTTGTTTATTTAAAAAAAGGATATTTCTCCTTTTTATTATGAATATTTGTCAACAATTTTGAACTTTTTTTAACAGCAATGTTTAGCCAGTCCCAAGTGTAAGATAGCATTATGCAATGTTAATCATTAAAGTTATTTCTATGTTCAGTTGGAATGGTGAACTTGCGAATGGCTTAGGCTTCTGCACAGTTTATACAGGATGTTACTTAAATACCTAGTACCATAATTTAATATGCATACTGTTTTACAGACATTCATATTGGAGACATTTTCCTTCTGCAGGGCTACCTGAACTAGTAGATTGTATATGCATTTCAAAATGCAAATAAAGTACTAGAATCAATGTATGTCTGAAAAACAGGACTGAAGAGTGCTGGCATTCTAGTTGCACAGATCCCTGCAGATATGTGTTGTGTTGTGCAGCTAAGTGTTCCTCAGAGCAAGCTATATGAGATCATAGTCTAAAACTGAACTCTAATCACAATGTTCCCAGAATAAATAACAGGTTACTGAACAACAAGAACATATGGATCACTTCATATTTAGACAAGTCATTGTATTTACATTTTTTTTATTCCAGTCTAGAACAATGGAAGGGTTTACAAAACTAGACAACATGTTGATAATCCCGTTACACCGATTTTTTATTCAAATCACATTTCCGAATGCAGAGGGACACATTTCAGGAATTGTAATGCACCTATATGATAGCCTACATGTATATTCTATATGCACTCAGATTAGCATTAGCGATTTACACTAATGTACTTGTTGTGCTGTGGTCTCAAATAGCAATATACACACACAATACTCCCTAAAGTTTAACCCTCTCACTGAAACAGCACCGCTGTTTATTTAGCCTAGTTGTCCCCACCCATACCCCGCCTCTTTCAAACAACACAGACCTGGCTGAGTACTGCTTACACAAAGCACTCTCAGCTTCACAGACAGCAGTAAAACACATACAAGTTACAATGGTAATCCCATTCCGCCTGCACCAAACACACACAGTCCCATTCTACAGTCTCGCCTGACCTATCCCATATTACACATTACACATTATTATACGACTTTTCAATATATTTATTTTAAAATGAGCGATCTGAGTAGTTTTTTTCCCCACAACTCGATGAAACAAGTGATTATCCAATTGATATAAAAGAATGCATAAAAAGTACTAAACATATTTCCATTCTTTTTTTTTTACAGAGCATTGTTCAGCTGATAAAGGGAGCTAGTGAGCTAAAACATTCAGCCGTACCCACAGAAACCAAACTCTTACTGACACAGTGGACACTAGGGAACCAGAAATCTTTCAGAGGGATAGGAGACAGATTAGGCATGAACCGCGGGAGTGCTCATTATGCCTTTTTCGATATTTGTAATATTTTGTCCTCTATTGCCTCAAGCATTATTAAGTGGCCTAGCACTGATAATGCTGTGTTAAACATGGCAGCATTTGAAGAAAAGTGGGGGTTTCCTGGAGTTGTTGGTGCAATTGATGGCTGTCATATAGCCATTAAGGCACCACAAAATGAAAAGGACAGTTATTTCAACAGAAATGTGTTTCCTTCCATTTTACTTCAAGGGGTTTGCGACAGCAACATGTGATTAACTGATGCTAATGCGGGCTGGCAAGGGTCTGTACATGATGCACGAGTTTTCACAAATAGTGCAATTAGTGCAGCGATGGAGAACGACCAACTGCTCCCTCCAAATGGACACATTCTGGGAGACTCAGCTTACCCTTTAGAGACCTTTCTCCTTACCCCTTACAGGGACAATAGGCATCTTGCCAGATAGCAAATCAAATACAAATATTTGCATAGCTGTGCCCGTTCAGCGATTGAGAGGTGCTTTGCACAATTAAAAGGAACATTTTGTCATTGAAATATTTAGACGTCAAGGGCGGACATGATTCCAAAAGTTATTTTTGCTGCTTGTGTTTTGCACAGTAATGTTGACCAAGAAGAAGCAGTGTTATAATTTGTGAATTGATTAATGTACATAAATTAAGTAATTAGTCATTGTTATTGCGTGATGTTCCATCCAAGGCCATGGGAACCTCCTTTTAAAGGAATAGTGCATGCAGTTTTCATGGCACATTTGATTTGTTTGGAAATGTATGTGTGTGTGTTTTCTTTTAATTTGCTTGTCGTAGAAATCTTACCTTTGTTGGAATTGTACGTGAGTGGTGTTTGTGTCTCTTTTAAATAAATACTGCACGCCAGTATGGCTTGAAAAAAAAAAAAACACACAAATGATAAATTTATCAATTTCATGAATTCTATTTCACAATGTAGCACTGCCCGTCGAGACAGAGTATTGGTGCCACAGAATGGCACATACGCAAATATGTAGCTAATAAATACTAATAAATACAAATATCAAATACATCAGAGATTCAAATCACAAATATACAACCCACCCCTATTTCCTAAGGTTTTCCTTCATAATGTGAGTAAATTCCCTGAGGAAATGATTTCTTTCTTTTAATATTTCTAATTGTTTATTTCCTATTTTCATTAGTTTATTAAATTTTTCGTCACTGTACTCTTTTCATTCAGTAGCAAATTTTTTAAACCACAATGGTGGGCTACTCGCTGATGTTCTCCTTTTTTTAGATTTTGAGGGGGTTTTAGGTGTTGCTGAAGTAGATGGTACTGCCTGAGGTTCGGAAGATGCTGCTGTGGCTGAATGATGTATTTGCTGCTCAGGCAGCATTGTCTCAAAGACAGCAACGTGTTATTGCTGGGTCCCTACCGAGAATATCACGGATAACGTCAAAATACTCCCAAGTTTTTTTTTCCTCTGACGGATTTATTATTCTGGTCGGATACAGTTTTGTAAGTTCTTTTTAAATTTCTCCATTTTTTGTCACATATTTGTGAACTCACAAAACTGTATCTGACCGTCTGTATATTAGCAGTAATTTTGTCCCACACCCGTTTCTTCTGGCCCGGTTTGTGGAACAGCTCCTTGTTGATCCTAACCTGCTCAATCAAGCAGTGCTGTTCACTCTCTAGAAAAAAAAAACAAAAACAAAACAAAAACAATTACAACCAGTAAATCCATAATACAAACTTTACAGTACTTGTGTAATGGCACACGGTAGGCCAGGTACTCAAATGACTACAACGGAAAAGCAAGGTTAGTCTTATATATTTGTGTGCTGCATTGAACTTGCGAGGGGACTGGGGCATTTACTTTTCTTGTACATAATTAGGGCTTCTGTTTTTCGGGTTTTATTAATTGTATTTTGCGGTGCTTATTTTTAGATATTTTCGAGATTTATGTAAATCGTTTTTTTTCCAGGGCCTTCGTTTTTTAGATACTGTATGAGATACTGTGTTTTCGGTTACTTTCCAAAATACTTGAGCATTTTTTTTGTGTGTCAAAATATGTATAGTAGTAACTTGACAGTACTTGCACACTTAAGTTGTACCTTCTTTCCTTTGCTGTCTTCCACAATGAAATCCCTATGGTCACGGGCACATTCTTCTGGGTTTTTTGTGCGTAGGCATTTTGTACATTTCGCCACAATTCTGTTTTAAATCCTCCATATCTTAACTGTAATACAGCTTTAAATCCAGCTAACAAGCCTCCATCCTGATTGTAATCTCGTTTTAAATCTCGCAAACTCAGTAGTTGGGGTGGGTTTAAAGTATTCAGAACGAATCAATGATAGATGCAAGTCAGGAAGGCGGGACATTGCCCAGCAGCACTAGGAAATGTATTTATTATTATTTTTGTAGTAGGTTTTATTTTTTTTTAATGGGAAAAAGGTAAAGTCAACATGAATAGATTAACCATTTCCACAGTTTTTCCGGTGTTTTTTGGTGTTTATTGGCTATCCACCGATATCATTTGTTTTGTATCAGGGGTGTTTTATCGGGTTTTATCGGTTAAAACCGAAAATCTGAAACCCTATACATAATTGTATTTCTGTGTATTGCTGTACAATACCAAAATGTGTTTCCAGTCAAGTCTGCTCTTTGGCATCTACCAGGTTGGGTGCGCCCCGCCCGGAGTCTGTGTACCGCACTGTGATTGGTGCAAGAGGAGGGCAGGGGCTCACTATTTGCGGATCGAGAGATTGCTTAGTGAGTGGCACAAAGTTACTGAGCAGCTCTACCTATCACAGGCTTTGTTGTCAATCGTCTATCAGTCATCGTCTATCATTTCAAATGCCTCTTCAGTACTGGAACTGAACGGCTGAAATAGCAGTGTGAAGCCGTGAGATTTGTGAGGAAATTAGAACAGACTGTCTCTACTTTTATTTTATTTAGTATTAATTATTCTTTTCTTATATGTAGAATTTTCTTATATGTTTTCTTATATGTGTAGAAGAAAAAAACAACACACTGCTACTGCATCGCAAAAGAGAATTGACTGCTGCTACTGCATAGGCAATGAATACCACCACGTCTAATCAAAGTAATTGGTTACATTACTCATTTGCTTGCGAGGTAAACAAAATAAATAAAAACAGTTAAAACGTAAGTAACGTTAGTCTAGCAGAATGTTTAATTTTAATTTTAAAAAATAATTTTTTAAGAATGTTTCATTTTAAAAGGAATCTTGTATTGGTATTTTAATCAGCCTAAATCAGATAGATTAGACTACTATGTAATGACCGATAAATCTTAATATGAAGATGCTACATTTTAAATCATCCAAATATTCACTTATACATTTTAACATTGTGACATTTTAAATCATTGAAAAATCTCCATACAGTATAAAGAGATAAATACAAAGTATCTTGCCCTGTGTGAAGTTACTCTTCCCTGATGCCGGTACCTCGCTGAGCTCGGTGCTCTGTTGGGACTGAGCCTCATATCTGGCGGTGTTTAGTATGGACATTGCAGGATTGATCTGAAAATTAATAATAATAATAATAATAATAATAATAATAATAATAATAATAATAATGACACTACTTAAAATAATAATACATTAATTAACTATACAAAGATCGCTACATTTTGAAAAATGAAATAATTAAATTATAAAAATTTTAAAACAGCAATTTTTATAATCTATTATGTATTAATACATACCTTCATTAAGACAAATTAATTAATCGTCGGTGACATATAAGGTAAATTTGTGAACTCCGTCTGTCACCTCCACTTGTTTCCTGCAGATTGCCATTCCGTTCACTCACTCTGATCACTGATGAAAAGTGCTCAGGAGCGCTCACAGCGGCTCAGCGGGAGCGGAACTCAGCAAGCCGTTAAATAGATTCTTTTACTGTGCCGCTCTGAGTGGCTCACTTACTTAACGCACCCAGTGTGACGCAAAGCTCTGTAACCAAGAGCAATTATTATTGTTTTCCAGGTAAAATAACAACATGTATTAACATTAATATGAGTTGTACAGTATGGACGATATATAGTATTAACTGTTATTGAGTTATTTGCTTGTTTTATATACTGTGAAAAAGTTAATAGTACTATGTAGTCCAATTGGCAAAACGTGATGTGGCGGCCCAGGGAAAACTCAGAACAGTAGTAATATTAGTGTATGTAAAAGTGGATGTATATTATTATACAACTTATCGCTGATCAGTTCATGTATAAGAAATACGTGTTGAGCATATGCGTCTATTACTTTGACAAGAGGGATGTGTACGCTGCAAGATAACTGATAGTAATTACTATGAATACAATACCTGCGTCTTTTATGGGCCTGTAGTAGGATTGCAGCAATGTATTTAAGTTAGTGTCACTGAGTTAAAATGATATATATATCCACTCTAAAATAATATATGTACTGGTATGTGACAGAGAGAGAAAGAATTTGAACTGTAAATCTCCCTCCAGACCAAAAAAGGCGCTGGGTAAGGTTGATCGTCTGCTTCCTCCTAGATGGACTACCTTGACGGTAGGCGGAAACCGGAAGGTGACCATATTAGGGGGAGCACATAGTTGCATGTACCTGGAAGGATTCCATTGCAATCAGCTGCGGGGCGGGCCCCTATTGGAGAAACCATGGCAACGGGTAGCTTGCAAGGAGGAGGTTCTGGGTACAAAGGGGAAGCAGCTACGTTAGTATGGCCCCTTGCGCTGATGACGATATCCAGCCGGAGCCTGTGTGTTTCTTATTGTTTTGTTTTGTCGTTATCAGAGGAGGAGTGAGAGTCGGGAGCTGCAGCCGAGGAGCCAGCACTAGACCCAGAGCACGTCCCTCACAGCACAGCACAGCACAACACAGCACAGCACAGCACCAGCACTCACCACGGCCCCGGAGAAAGAGCAGAGTTTCGTGCACGGAGGATTGTGGTTTAGGAGTGTTATTATTTTGTTGTTCAGGACTGTAAACCTGCCATGTTCCCCCCCCGATACCATCGCTGGTAAAGGGGTGGTTTATTATTATTTTCGGCATTTATTGAAATAAAACACAGCTGTTTTGGGAGAACTCTTGTCTGGACATTGCCTTATATTTGCACCACTCACAAACTGTTCACATGGGAATACAGTGTCAATGAGTTTCTGGGTATAGCTAGTGTGTGTATTGCCTACAGTAATACACTACTGTGATGACTGGGTAACATACATTATTGATATTAATATTCACGAACGAGAAGTTGTATATGTACTGTTTTGCTAAAGATAGGTTAGTTATCTATGTACTGTTTGTCTAAACTCTATAAGTACAAGCTGTAGGAGTACAATCCATTACAAGTGAATGTAAATACTGTTGATGCAGAGCTCTGTAACCAAGCTCAGTTATTATTGTTTTTCAGAAATAAAATGTTGAAGGTTGGATTCACTCACTGGTGCAGCTTGGTTCTTTGCAAGAGCCAGGCCAGAAGAAATCAACCAGCGATTGCTTAGCTGGTGTTTTCTTCCAAAGAGACGGATGTAGAACCATTTGAAGTCTGCCATCCACTACTCTTCAGACCTTGCAGGCACTATGGAGCAGCTTCAGGACCAGATTAGTGAAGCACTACAACTGGGAATGCAGCAGCTGTTGGCAGAAAGCTAAAGTGCAAAAGTGGAAGAAGAACAGGTAAAAGACAAAAGCAGATGTGTTCTTTTGAAAATGATTAATAATGTGCTGGATGGGATATTAGAAAAGCAAGAGGAAGAGGAGGCTCAAGATGTTTATTTGTGATTTAATGGATGGAAAGGCAGATAATATAGAACACAGAGAAATAGTACATTTAAAAGGAGCTAAAGGACCATATGGACAGCTGGAAACACAAAATCTAAATGCATGGCTGAAATCGTGGTGCACACAGGAAGGCTTCACCTTTCTTGAACATTGGAGCACTTTCTACAACAAGGACTATCTATACAGGTGGGACGGACTGCACTTAAACAGAAAGGGAACCAATCTACTCGGAGAAAGGATCCTTCAGGCGGTCCAGAAGCATTTAAACTAGAAAGGAAGGGGGGAGAAAACAAAAAAAACAGAAGGGAGACTACATCAAAACAAGGGCAACAACTCAGGTAAGACCACTATTAAATGTATTTATCTTAATGCTAGAAGTCTCAGAAACAAAATGTTAGAACTCGAAGCTACTGCACCAACAAGTAACTACGATGTGATAGGTGTTACAGAAACTTGGTTGTCTGAGTGATGGAGACGAATGTAATATTAGTGGGTACACACTGTATAGGAAAGACAGGCAGGACAGAAGAGGCGGAGGGGTAGCGCTATACATAAGAAATAGCCTTGAAGCCCAGGTGTCAAATCAGGACAAAGAAAACAATGCAGAATCAATATGGGTCAGAATAATGGACACAAATTCAAAGGGCATAATAATAGGAGCATGCTATAGACCGCCAAATTCAGATGCTGAGCAAAATAATCTGTTGTACAATGACATTCTAAATGCGTGTAGAAAAGGAGAAGCCATACTAATGGGGGATTTCAACTTCCCCTCTATAAAATGGGAAAACCCAATGGGGGGCACGACTGACGAAATTGAAATGGTGGAAATGACAAATGACTGCTTCCTAACGCAATTTGTCAAGGCACCGACTAGAGGGGAGGCATGCCTTGATTTAGTCTTTTCAAATAACGAAGACAGAATAACTAAAACAGAGGTCAGAGAGCCATTGGCAAACTCAGACCACAACATGGTCTCATTTGAAATATTTTTTAAAACCCCAAAAGTAATGACTAAAGCTAAGGTTTACAATTTTAGAAAAGCAAACTACGAAGGTATGAAACAGAGACCAATAGAAGTAGATTGGAGTAAAATAGAGAAAACATCCACAGAAAAAGGGTGGCTGTTTTTTAAAAATGTAGTACTCGAGGCACAAAACAATTACGTCCCAAAAGTAGACAAATCTAAATCTAAAACAAAATGGCCAAAATGGTTTAATAGATCAATTAAAAAAAATATTCAGCGAAAAAAGGCACTTTACAGAGCGTTTAAAAGGGACCAAAAACAAAGTACTCAGAAAGAGTACCTGGAACCGCAAACACAAGTCAAAAAGGAAGTTAGAAAGGCCAAGAGAGAGATAAAAATCAATATTGCTAAGGGGGCTAAAACCAATTCCAAAATGTTTTTCCAATATTATAACAGCAAGAGAACATTCAAAGAGGAGGTTAAATGTCTAAGAGACACAAATGGCAAAATCATAGATAAAAAAAAAATAGCAAATATATTAAATGATTACTTTTCACAGGTTTTTACAAAGGAGGACACGGACAACATGCCCCACATGTCGACCTGTTCCTATCTAATTTTAAATAACTTTAGCATAACAGAGGCAGAAGTGTTAAAGGGACTAAGAGCTCTTAAAATAAACAAATCCCCTGGGCCAGATGAGATCCTCCCAATAGTACTCAAATAAATGAAAGAAGTTATTTACAAACTGCTAACCAAGATCATGCAACAGTCTCTTGACACAGGGGTTGTACCAACAGACTGGAAAATAGCAAACGTAATACAAATCCACAAAAAGGGAGACAAAACCGAACCAGGTAACTATAGACCAATAAGCCTGACTTCTATTATATGTAAACTTATGGAAACTATAATAAGATCCAAAATGGAAAATTACCTATATGGTAACAATATCCTGGGAGACAGCCAGCATGGTTTTAGGAAAGGGAGATCATGTCTAACTAACCTACTTGACTTTTTTGAGGATGCAACATTGAAAATGGATAACTGCAAAGCATACAACATAGTTTATTTAGATTTCAAAAGACAAAGTCCCGCATAAAAGATTAATTCTCAAACTGAACGCAGTAGGGATTCAAGGAAATGCATGCACATGGATTAGGGAGTGGTTAACAGGTAGAAAACAGAAAGTACTGATTAGAGGAGAAACCTCGAAATGGAGTGAGGTAACCAGTGGTGTACCACAGGGATCAGTATTAGGTCCTCTGCTATTCCTAATCTACATTAATGATTTAGACTCTGATATAGTAAGCAAACTCGTTAAATTTGCAGACGACACAAAAATAGGAGGAGTGGCAGACACTGCTGAAGCAGCAAAGGTCATTCAAAATGATCTAGACAGCATTCAGAATTGGGCAGACACATGGCAAATGAAATTTACACTTTTTTCTATTAAAGTATTGCATGCGTGCAATACAAATGTGCATTATAAATATCATATGGGAGATAGTTCCCTTCTTCAATTTCACAATGAAAAAGACCTAGGAGTTCATGTTGACTCAGAAATGTCTTCATCTAGACAATGTGGGGAAGCTATAAAAAAGGCTAACAAGATGCTTGGATATATTGTGAGAAGTGTTGAATTTAAATCAAGGGAAGTAATGTTAAAACTCTACAATGCATTAGTAAGACCTCACCTAGAATATTGTGTTCAGTTCTGGTCACCTCGTTACAAAAAGGATATTGCTGCTCTAGAAAGAGTGCAAAGAAGAGCAACCAGAATTATCCCGGGTTTAAAAGGCATGTCGTATGCAGACAGGCTAAAAGAATTGAATCTATTCAGTCTTGAACAAAGAAGACTATGCGGCGATCTGATTCAAACATTCAAAATCCAAAAAGGTATAGACAATGTCAACCCGGGGGACTTCTTTGACTTGAAAAAAGGACCTGGGGTCATAAATGGAGATTAGATAAAGGGGCATTCAGAACAGAAAATAGGAGGCACTTTTTTACACAGAGAATTGTGAGGGTCTGGAACCAACTCCCCAGTAATGTTGTTGAAGCTGACACCCTGGGATCCTTCAAGAAGCTGCTTGATGAGATTCTGGGATCAATAAGCTACTAACAACCAAACGAGCAAGATGGGCTGAATGGCCTCCTCTCGTTTGTAAACTTTCTTATGTTCTAATATGCCAAAATGCAGGAGCAATAGGAGTAATCTAGAAAGACAATGGAAAACAAAATCCAGATGTTAAGTGACAGACTTGTGGGAGCTCTGCCAACCAAGGTGAAGGAGGAAACACCTCCAACGTTTGGATCACTGAGGCCAGCAGTCACTATCAGAAGAGAATGCAAGATTTATGGCCAAATTGTAGAGAAAGGGCAGATAGACACACTCTCTTATACAAATTGTATGAATCAGATCAACACTGGGCTGAGAAAAGACCAGGTAGAGAGTGAAGTCATAGAGGCCATTGTCAAAGCTATTATTCCAGGACTTAGCCTCAGAGATATGCTGGAGATGAAAAGTGATTTAACCTTACCTCAGTTGGAGACCATCTTAAAAGGGGCACTACCAGGAAGAGAGCACTTCAGACATACTGTATATAATATGTAAGATTATTTTATACTGTAATAATGGGTTTATATAAAAAAGAGTGGAGGATTTTTGTATCAATTTCTGCCTTTTCTTATTCTTGTGTGTCAGGGTTGAGTGCAGTTTTGACAATGTCTATTCTGAGTTTACTGTCAAGGGCATGGGATAAGCAGAGTCCACAGAATCTCACAGTAACCCATAACACCGGTGAAAAAATATTGTACCAGGATGAAAACAACTAGAGTCACGCCGTCCTGTCTTCTATTCTCACTGTATATTATCTGCGTACTAATAACATCAATGGTTTGTATTTCAAATGCTGCATGTCTTGTGCTTGAGGGATAAAACTTATGTATTGTGAATGATTTGACAGTAAGAGTTGACACAGAGGCAGAAAATAAGGTTGAAGAATGGGCAGTTTTATTATTCCTTTTTAAAAGGTCACACAGACCAAACCAAACATTTATGAAAATAAATAAAACAAAAAGAAAATCTCCTCGCTAATCTCACTTCTTCAACCCTCTCTATTGCTTGAACAACCTTTCGATACATTTCGATAACTACACACAGTGAAGTGACAGGCTTCTCGTCTTTCTACCTGTTGTTTGGACGTGCACCCAGGCTACCCATAGACCTTCTGTTTGACTTAAAACCTGACAGCAATCAAGGGAAACACTAAGATTATGTTGAAACTTGGAGGAAAAGAATGGTTGAAGTTACAAGATAGGGTCTCGGACAGCAATAAAGGAAGCAGCTAAGGGGAAAACATACTGCAATCGCAAAATCCATGGTGGAGATCTCCAATTAGGTGATAGAGTGCTGGTACGGAAAGTTGGGTGAGAGGGGAGGCCCAGGTAAAATCTGTACCTATTGGGAGAGCAATGTGCATGTGGTAATCAGATGGAAATTTGTGACAGTCCAGTCTATGAAGTGAAATCGGAGAACAAAGGACCTGAAGGGAAAACAAGAGTCCTACACCACAATTTGCTGCTGCCCTAGACCCTCCCATTTGAGAAGCCATCCTCAAAACCAAAGAAAGAAGGTAGACAGAAGGAAAATTCTTTCAACAGGAAAAAAGCCAGGATCTACAGTCCAGTGCAAGTGACTCTGACCTGGAAGATCTTGTTGGATATTACCTAAATGCAATAGTGGAAGATGCCCAGAAGTAAGGCACCACAACACTAAACACAGAGACAGAACCATTCATTCCCCAGCTTAACATTACAACCACCGCGGTTATACTCGTACCTAAAACTGCCGCCGGCAGTCATTATAATGGTTACATTTTAAACAACATCAATATTAAAATGAAAGACAAACAAACTATCAGATATAACTCAAATGTTATCAAACATCTGCACAGCTGAAACATCATATTTAAAAATTAACAATTAAAAATAAAATGATTTATTTTCTAACTTACCACATATAAAAGCACTACTTCAAAAAATGAAAAACTATAATAAAATAAACACGGTGTACATACAAAGCTGTAAACTGCAAAAACGATTTTTTAAAAGTAACATAAAAAATGATAACAACTCAGTTCCCATTATGTAACGTGACTGCACTTTCAGGGAATAGGATTTCAAAGTAGCATCCTAAGTAGAACAATCCACACAGATGTAACGCTTTTCAACTTTTGAATTTACCACATACTGCTCTTTTACATTGGACACAGACATCAGAAGTTTTATTTGTATTGCATTTAGCTACCTGGCATTGTATTCTCTTGCATGTGTCACTGGGAGCAGCACTGAATCCAGGTTGAGCTGCATTTGCCTGCTGCTTTGCAGTAGCTTCAAGGTGAAATCTCTCCAAGTGATATTTTCCCCAGTGAATTCCTTGTAGAAAACAAAGGAATTGATGGCTGCCAGGTCCAGTACATTGTAAAATACAGCAACTGGCCACCAGTGAAAACCAGCTTTCACAGAGTACTGGCGTGCCATCTGGTCTAAAATGTCCACTCCGTACTTTGTGTCATTGTAGAAATCCAGTCTATGTTTTTTTTTCTTGTCAACAGTCCTGATGGCAACTGATGTATGAAGGGAGCTGAGAATAATTACATTCTTTCTCTGCTTGCACTTGTAAACAGCACAGTCATTGTGTTTCATAATTGTACTGGAGTACAGCTGTGGTTACAAGTTTTGCGCAGATGGTGGAAGCTCTCTTCTTGCTTTTTTCACTGTTCCAACCAGGCTGTTTCTTTTTTTCAACTCTTTTGCCAATCATCATTTTGTATCCTATGTGCCTCTGCTACAGTACAGCGTTGAATGTGGTGTAGCATTCGCATATCGATCAATAAATGAAAAGCACCGAGTGCTATCGATGTTGTGTTTTGGGTACGACGTGGGACCTGAGGCTTCAGTCAAAATATTTTGTACAGCCCGTCTTCCCACAGCATCAACACCAGGATTTATAATTTCCCAAATATTGCCATCCTTCCCAGTCTCCCGAATGCCTGTTCGTGTTGCGATGCAGCTGGAGTCGCTGTCCTTGGTACTGCTGCGGGTGAAGCGGTTGGCATGGCTGGCATGCCTGCAGCTGCTGCAGGAGACAATACAGGCAAAGCGGCTGGCACTTCAGAGGATTCCCCAGGACTGTTGCTTCTGCTACAACCTCTTCTGCATCTGGGGAGCTCTCTTTGTGGTCATATCACTTCTGTGGCACCTTCCTCGCTTTCACTGATGGAACTGCCTGTTTCACAAATCCAGGATCCATCGCTGTCATGATCACTCACATTCCCCGCATCAGAATTATTTTCAGACAAAGCGGAAAGCATATCAATCACTTCTTGAGTGGTCATGTGTCTTCTTTGGGCCATTTTGAGGTTCAACCAAGTCTCTGTCAGTGTACCTGTGAGAGTAAAATAGTAATACTATACGACAGCAGACTATGCTGAGCATCAAAAGAAACTTATCACTTATATTTGAGCATCAAAACAAATGTATCACTTCTATTTGGATAAAATTCACTAGATGTGACTGAAAAATGACAAACTCTTTTTTAGAGCAGGTGCAGTAACTTTTTATTGTGCCGATTAACAATTGCTGCAAAATGATCCGTCGATCTTGGGCAGGTGTTGTGACTCTTGTCTCCAAGTTTGTGGCCTGTCATTGACAGAGTGTGTCTGGTTATACCGTCTCGTCCAATCAACTGTCTCACTAATTAGGTGATTAAGTACATATGCTTCAGGCATAGTCACTGAAGCGTGTCATGGTCAAGGATGAATGCTCGAGTGATTAAAAAGAAACCAAAAACATTTAGTCAATGTCCATCATTTATATACCTTATTTTTTCAAAAATAAATGTGTTATAACAGTGATAAGTTTCTTTGATGCTCAGTATATATATATATATATATATATATATATATATATATATATATATATATATACACACACATATGTAGACATAGCCAGATGCCATTTCTCCAAGGAACTGATAGGATAACAACAGATCTTTGGATAACACATGTCTAGACATCAAGAGCCATATTCTATTCAAAGACATACTGCTATAAGATCAGTGGTGGTAGAGATAACAGGCTTATATATATATATATATATATATATATATATATATATATATATATATATATATATATATATATATATATATATATATATATATAAATAGAATACTGTAGGTTATATTAACAATAAAAGCATGTATTGTAATAAGCCATCAAAAATGATGGCTTTTGCCGATTCTAGATAGAAGTGCTTATAACTTTTTTTGAGATTCTGACTTTCAAACGCTGTCAGGGTATTTAATACATGTATTTAGGAAAAGTCAAGAACAGACAACCGCATATTTCACACACGCAGAGTAATTTAAATTTTAAAACCTCAAACCATCAAATTAACTGCCGTGGCAATTCTAATGTTACATAATGTTAGATAATGGATGAGATAAAGGAAGGAGCATACTGTACCTATTACCACACAAAGCAATTAAAGTAATTACCATTGTTGCATGTGAACAATGTGTCTTTGCATGCTGCCAGGTGTGTAAGTGGTAGTGCATGTTCCTTGTACAATTATATTATGTCAGTATACTTCCACTTGTCTTGGACACTATTTACTAAAGTGTTGCGGCTGTCGCAATAGTCGCAAACCAGTTGCCAAACGAGTCGGATGTCTTGGATGAAATTTACTAGACAAGCACAATACTGTTAGGGACTTTTTAGGGAATGCTTTAAGGCAGCAGTTTTTCTTTGCGGTTCAACCTTAGATGAATATGTAATTACGGGCGTTCCTGCATAAATTCGCAAAAAGGTAGTGGCAATAGTGCAAATGAGGGATCTCAACTATTATAACGAGATGTACGAAAGCTGCAGGCAATTGCGACACTTACAATTGCATCAGTTTGTTAAAAACTTTTGAAAGCATGTTTTAAACAGTTGCAATTGTTGTGGCATTTCCCAGTCTGCTTTTTCTCGTGTGTTGCCAGTTGTGTTCAATGCATTTTTGAGGCGAACAGCCAAATACCTATTTTTCCCTAAAAGCAGGTTGTACTTACAAGCCTGGTTTCCCCCAATGTGTTGGGAGCAATAGACTGCACACATGTGCCACTAACCCCTCCAGCTCATTCTGAACATCTGTATAGGAATAGGAAACACACCTATTCTATTAATGCACAGGTGGTTTGTAATTGTGCATAATTTAGCACTGCACCCCTGACTAACTTAAATAAAAACGAAAAGTATACATTTGGGCTATAGATGTTGCAACATTTGTTGCTTGTCCTTTAAAATTTGTATTAACGAGAATTGACTGTCCTCTTGTAAGTATCATAATCTACACCATGATCTATTTTGTGTTAATTGTCTAGGCTGCCAAGTTAATAATAATAATAATAATAATAAATAATAATAATTTAGTTTCAATTTAAAATAATCTTTTATTCGCATTGCACACCAATGTGTACAATGCAACATCATGATTTATTTTGTGTTAACATACCGGTAGCCTATAGGCTGAAGTAAAAAGAAAGTGTGCTAGGTGTTTATTTGATTTTACTACTGTGGGACACATTCCCTGAATATGACTGTAACAGGGCGCGGTGCCCTGTACATTGTTTTGTTTATTTATTTTTTTAGATTGGGATCTCCCCCTCCGCCCCTGTGCAGTGTATTTTGTATTTGTTTTGTATTAGGATTTATTTATTGTAATTTGTGACGGCGTACCGCCAGGTTATTGTTTTGTTTATTTTTAAAACGTGTTCTGGCAGAGGAGAGATTGGTGCTCGTCCTCTGCCAGGAGTAATGGAAAAACTCGTGCAGAAGGTGGCCATCTCCCGAATTAATTAAGGGATTCATTTTGTTGCTAATCGGGAGATGGTCATCTGAATATAAAAAGTCTGCAGCTCTCCAGCTCGAGGTGGGTGTTGTAGGAGCGGAGAGAGCGCGAGTGGAGAGAACCGAATGAGAAAAAGGAGTTTAAAAAGATACAGGATCAGTGAAGGCTATAGCCCAGCCTGACCTGGGTTTTATTTTGTGTTTGAGATTTGTTTTGTTCAAAATATTTATTTTCGCTCTGTGAGCAAAGTCTTTTTGTTTAAATATTTTATTTATTTTTGTTGTTTGGCTGAATAAAACGGCAAACGCCACCTTTACCTGCAGTACTCTCTGGTGTCAGTATTTTTTCCCTTCCTGCTTCTGCCGTGATGTCAGACCACACGTCCAGCCTGTCACAATGACAATAATACATGAATGCGTATTAGAAATGTAACTGGATTCATTAATGAAACTGTGTGCCTTGAGAAACAGGGCAAACTGCTGTGTCTTGAGAAGGGGGCCTCTGGCTTGAAGACATACTGAACTATGTGACCTACTGATTAGAGGACCGGCGCCTGAACTGGATTAGGCTGAGCAGACAGTTGAATTATGTACAGATAATTTACACGTGCAACAACAATCGTTTTGACACAAGGAAGACATAATCTAGCGATGTCCCAGTGGAAAAGGACATTAAAATATCAAAGGACTGTGAGTTTTAAAAAAAGGCAAGAAAAACAAATGATCTCATGAAAGTGGCTATTTAGCAGAGTAAAAAGGCTACAAATATCCAAGCCAAAAGGAACATTTTGTGCTCCACATCGAATGCTAAACAAGGTGCTGTCACTCTGCTAAGCAAAGCTGCAACTCTGGGACTCTCCCTAAAAACTGAACCAAGACGGGACTGCCTGAAAACAGACCCAAGAAGAGGAAGCAAGTTGCAAGTGAGTCAACGACCACAAGCAACGAGACTGAGGCCCGGCTGGAGGACTGCCATAAAACTTATCAGACAAACCAGTCTAGGTCTGCTGTACACCTAAAACCACAGTATCCAAAAGAAACTGTGCCCTGCTACCTGCCTAGCTAAAAGATTCAGCGAAGAGGACAGGGTGGACGGGCACTGTTGTGGATCCTGTACAGAGGACTGAAGACTTTGTTGCAGCTGTTTGTTGATTCTATAGGGAATTGAAATCTTTGTTGCCGAGTTTGATCCAAAATGGGATTGAAGACTTTGTTGCTGAGAGGAGAGCTTTTGTACTGGACACTTCAACAGATTGAGTTTCCAAACCAGCGGACCAAAAGTCTGAGGAACTAAATTAATTGTAACACATTCATATAAAATTGAACTGTTAATTATTTAGTTTGCACACTTTGCGTGTGAATTAACTTTTTGTGAAACTTGATGAAGTAACTATAAGTAATCTACCTCATATTGTTGTATGAAGAATTTCTTTAAAAGTAAACTTGCCATATACTTAATCTATTATTATTATTATTATTATTTATTTTTTAGCAGACGTATCCAGGGTGACTTACAATTGTTTCAAGATTTCACATTATTTTTACATACAGTTACCCATTGATACAGTTGGGTTTTTACTGGAGCAATCTAGGTAAAGTACCTTGCTCAAGGGTACAGCAGCAGTGTCCCTCACCTGGGATTGAACCCACGACCCTCCGGTCAAGAGTCCAGAGCCCTAACCACTACTCCACACTGCTGCCCTAGGAATCATCTATATACCATTAATAAGCTTAATGTAATACATTTTAAGATTGCATCATTTCAGTTAGGCTGGGTGCGTGCATGTGTGTGCGTGTGAGCAAGGTACTAGCTACGTCACAGCCTGCTTGCTGGTGAAGTTGATGCCTTGTGTGTGAGGAGATAGGCGGTGTCATATTTCAATTGCCTGCTAGCCACCATGAGTGCAGTGAGAGCTTTGGACTTGTGCTTGGTGCTTAGAGAGTAAGAGATTTACTTTCTGACTTTTCTGATTTCTGTTTATTATTTATGTACTATTTATGAATATGTGTTCATAGTAAATCCTCGATCTTTGTAACACGTCAATTAATTATTATTAATAAGAGAACGAATCAACCGAGATAAACATTCAATTATCAATTATTGAATGGTTCTTATTTAATTGGTGACCACCGATGTGATGAGATTGATTTAGCACAGTAAGTGCCGTGTTTATGAACATACAAACACAAAGAATTAAACTTGGAATTTAATTGCGTATAACAAACGGGGTTGCAATCGAAAACCAGAGTGCTGTAAAGTAGTTGCTTTTCCCGTCTAACCGTGTATAGCAGCGTTGTTAGAACAGAAAATCACAGAGCAGTAATCTTTCCAAAAACCACATTTATCAAATATTGATTGCTGCAGCGTTGTTTGATTTCTTATGTATTTTTAATGTTGTATAACCGCGGGCTGTTTAATTCTGACTTAAAACCAAGTTAGAAAGTATAGCCATGTCTGTAGTTTCAGATTCAGACACTGATGCCATGGTGGAGGTGCCTAGATTGGAATTTGCTTCCAAGCAGGGGCTATATGAATATTTGGTGATGTGATTACAAAAGATACACCAGGGGCTCCCAATCCAGGGGACCTTGTCATTTCTCCCATAGAGTTGAATCTCAGGAGGGCTCCGGAAAATGTGTTTCTGCAACTTAAAGTTAAGACAGTGAGACTTATCAGTGCAATTGCTACTACAGTGTGCCTTTTGATTAAGAGGTTGGACTTGGCACAGTGCAAATGTCAGGTTGTAACAAACTTCCTTAGTATTCCTACTAGACACTTAGACCATAAGCGTATACTGATTCCATAAGCAAACATTTAATTTTATTGGAAACAGCAAGTAATAAGTTGCAGTGTAAAAGAGGGATTTAATAGGGGACCTGAGGAATATGCTTAACCCAGAAAATGTTTTAAAAGTCAGTCTAGAACGTAAAAGAGATATAAAAACCATACGAGCATAGACCAAATGAAACAGTATATCAGCAAAACAATAATGTCAACACTGAGGCTCACTATAAAAGGTGTAAATTAGTTTAACCAGCAATTGACAATACAGTGTAAGCAGGTAAGGTTAATTAACCCAACCAACAGGTTTTTTAAATCAAGAGATACAGAAGTGCATAATTGAACATAGCCCTATAACAGCAAACACTATCCAAAACACTTGCAAAGCAAAAGCACACAATGCATAAAGTGTAAATTAGTTTAACCAGCAATTGACAATACAGTGTAAGCAGGTAAGGGTTAATTAACCCAATCACAGGTTTTTAAATCATAGTTCAGTCCCCTTCATGGAAAACAAATCCAAAAAGAAAAAAGTTTCAAGAAATAATACTTCAAAAAATCCAAAATCCAATGCAAAACCAGAATGGCCATTCACAAAAAAAAACTGCAAACACAGTAGCAAAAAATGAAAGAACAAAAAGGTTTGATCTCACCCGGATGATGTTTGTAGTCCGCTGTGCAGACGTCTTCCCTTTGATTCCATTAAAACTATGTAGTTTTAAAAGTCCAGGCAAACTGTATTCTTCAGCAAAGAAAATGAAGATCCAAAGCAGCGATAGAACGGTCACAAAATAACCCAGCAAGAAAAAAAAAAACCACGATACAGAAAAAAAAACAGTTAGTTTGACTGTGCTGGAAGCAACATCTAAATGCAGCAGAAGATTTTGACTCGTTTACCAAAATAACATACTGCTGACCAAATGAATAGACATGCATTAAAACACAGACTAACAAAATATAAACTCCTCATCTACCAAAAGTTCCGATAAAAAAAATTAGAATGGCGACCCACCGTTACCCAAAATGGTTCCCTTTTTGAACTGGCCGGCAATGAGCAAAAGGAGCATAAGCCCCGCCCCCAACTACAGGTAGCCAAAAGGGGAAAAAAACGAAGAACATACAAAAAAACAATGCATAGCAGACCTAGAAAAATACTCCTAACCAGCACAATATAAAAAAGACAGTTAAGGCGCAGTTTCAAAATATTTTTTTCATGCATGTAAACTAATGCCTAAAGAGTTTCTTTATAAAACTAGACAATCTTGCGAAAATTAAAATCAGAGAACACTTTTGACAACTTTAATTTGAATATAAGAAATCGAAGTAACCTGGCCAGGCTTACTGCTATTCAATTAAGAATAAAGCAGAGGCTGCGCTTATTGCAGCACGTATGGGGTGGTCGCCACATAGTCCCCCCCCCCCCCACCATCTGGAGGTACTAAATAAGGTTTCAGGTTGACTACATTAACTGTATCTGTTTTCTTGGATAAATCGCACCATTCTACACAATAATTAACAGGACCTAATTTTCTTAAAATCATGGCTGGACCGGACCACTTAGGCGCCAACTTCGAGGAAAAATGGGCAGCAGCATCAGACACAGGATGGGCCCTAACCCACACTAACTCCCCTACTTCCCATACAACATTTTTACGTCGTAAATTATAATTCTTTGCTTGACGTGCTTGCGCCAATCCAACACATTTCTGCACTTCTTTGGCTATCTTTTGCTGATGTTCTAGGAGGGTATAATGAGGGGAACCTGGAGCGGGAGCCACCGCCACTAACTGTTCCAGAGGGCCTTTGAGAACTCTGCCCACTGCCAATTCTGCTGGAGACATGCCAGTGGTTTCATGTTTAGCGGAGTTGATGGCGAAATGAAATTCGGGAAGCCACTCATCCCACAGCTGATGGTTCTCACCCACAAATGATGCAATCATTGTTTTGATGGTCCGATTGGCTCTCTCGGTAAGGTTCGCCTGAGGGTGGTAAGCCGTAGTCAGTTTTTTAACAACGCCCCAAGACTTGCACACTTCTTTTAACAGCTGGCTGGTAAACTGAGGGCCTCGGTCAGACACCAAGTAGTGAGGTGTGCCCCACCTGGTAAAAACCTCCTGTGTTAGCACCCAGGCAATGACAGGAGTTTTACAGTTCCGAAGTGGGAAAAGCTCAACCCATTTAGAATAATAATCAATGACAACTAAAAGGTAGATGTTGCCTTTTTTACTCCGGGGAAAGGGTCCCATCAAATCCACTCCTAACTTCTCTCCAGGCTCACTCACTGTGGTGGACTGCATCAACCCTGGGGGTTTACTGTTAGCTGGTTTGTATCTTTGACAAATGATATATTCTTTCACATGTTTCCATGTGTCTTTACGAACATCAGGCCACCATGCCACCTGCAGAATTCTGCGTAAGGTCTTCATGCGTCCTAAGTGTCCGCTCAATGGGTTGTCATGATAATACAACAAGAAACTCGAAATGAATACATTAGGGACAACTAATTGAAATCTGTAGCCGTCGTCTTGGATGGGGACCTGACGGTAGACCAAACCTTGTTGTTGTACGAAACTAATCCGATTAACTTTTGCTGTGTCTCGTTTACCCACACTATTTAGAAGTTCTGTGATGGTGGAATCCTTGGACTGTGCTGTAGACAATTTATCGAGCGTCACTGGAAGGTCAGTACTGCCATCAACCCACTTTTTTAAACACACAGCTGAGACTGCAACAGCAGAGCTCGGTATACGAGACAGGACTCCAGTATGTCGTGAACCAGTGGCATGGGGTAGACATCAAATTGTGTTTTACTGTTCAGCCGTCGGTAGTCCACACAAAACTGGTATGTTCCATCACGCTTTGGTATAAGAACCACTAGAGCTGACCAATCTGATGAAGATGGTTCGATAACTCCATCACTCATCATCTGCTGAAGGTGTCCTTGTATTAAGGCCTTCTTTTGTGGGGAGCCTCGGTACCCTCTACACCTCACTGGCATCTCATCGGTAGTATAAATAGCATGAGTACATACTGATGTCATTCCAAGTCGGGAGGTACACACCGAAGGCCATCGTTCCAAATCTGCTTGTGGAACCAAAGACTTAGGCTCAGCCAAGGTATCCTCCTTCATCAAAGGAATAAGTCCAGCAGGTGACAAGGTCTTCCTTGAAACTGCTAGATAAAGATTTATCTGGGACACAAACTTGCTCTGCGTGTTCCAAGAGGACCCCCACTCCACCTTCGTTAAAAAAGGATAATATTTATAGCCGGCTTGTCTTTTGACCCCATAGCGGCCTCTTCATAAATCGATCTCGGTGTTAGTTTTACTTAAAAAATCCAGCCCCAAGATCAATGGAAAAGCAAGGTGATTATCTGCCATGATGTAGGTGTCAATCATCCAAATTTCATTGTGAAAATCCAAGGTGAGACGTGTTTTCCCCAGCGAGGGATGAGCCTGACCATCGGCCAAGACAAACGCCTGGTCTTCACATGGATATACAATATCACTGGGCTTCTGAATTTTCTGCCACAGCTGGTTCCTCATCAGTGTAAATGTGCAACCAGTATCCAATAATGCAGGAAGGTGGGTGTCCCGGATCCCTATCTTCACCACTGAGATGACAGACAGCAAGCATGGAAATGCATACTGTGTCAGACCTGGGTGGTGTTACAATACAGGGAATAAAGTTGGGAGATATCATAATCAAAGGTAATCAACCATATTTTTCAGTTATGATGCAGGGAGCTGTAACTTGCAAGGCATTACTGGATTTAGGTGTGGATGCTACACTAATGATTAAAGAGATGTTTGAACATTTGGATCAGATAATAGGAGACTCAAATAGACAGGTGAGACTGACACCCAGCAAGAATGAGTTTCATAGCTATACCAATGATTGTATCTACCCCCTTGGAATTAGCTGGGTCTGTTTTGAGTTTGGGAAACTCAGAGTTACCCATCCTGTGTATATTACAAGTGCAGCTGCAGGGCAATTAATGTCTCCAGTATCCGTAGCTGACAGGACTGAAGGCAGTTGGGGACCAAATGAGGCTCGGTGCAAATGCATGTCCCTCTTGACCTCAGAGCCGACAGGATGTGTGCATGTGTGACAGTAGAAACCACTGAAATAGCTGATGTTGTTGTAACTACACAGTATGAGAAAACTTTGGTCAGTGAGTATCTGTTTGATCAGATTCAAGAGAGTAACCCACAACTGGTACAAAAGAGAGATGTTAAATGACGTCTCCTACAGTAAGCATCCCGTCCTCAGCAAAGGTATTAGTGCTATTAGGAGGCTGTGTGGTCCAGTGGTTAAAGAAAAGGGCTTGTAACCAGGAGGTCCCCGGTTCAAATCCCACCTCAGACACTCACTCATTGTGTGACCCTGAGCAAGTCACTTAACCTCCTTGTGCTCCGTCTTTCGGGTGGGACGTAGTTGTAAGTGACTCTGCAGCTGATGCATAGTTCACACACCCTAGTCTCTGTAAGTCGCCTTGGATAAAGGCGTCTGCTAAATAAACAAATAATAATAATATTACTGTTGGGATGGGAGACAGGATGTTTACGCATTATGTGCATGCAGCATGGAGGCTTGCCAGTAAACCTTGTGGTCGGAGCCAACTATCTCTCAAGGATAGGGGCGCAGATTGACTTTAGATCCCTAAAGGAGGCTGTGTGGTCCAGTGGTTAAAGAAAAGGGCTTGTAACCAGGAGGTCCCCGATTCAAATCCCACCTCAGCCACTGACTCATTGTGTGACCCTGAGCAAGTCACGTAACCTCTTTGTGCTCCATCTTTCGGGTGAGATGTAATTGTAAGTGACTCTGCAGCTGACGCATAGTTCACACACCCTAGTCCAAGGTAAGTCACCTTGGATAAAGGCGTCTGCTAAATAAACAAATAATAATAATAATAATAATAATAGATCAGGCATACTGCATGCAAAGGTTAGAGACATACATGACACGGATGTAGGCGTGATAGTGGGTGGGTCATTTTATGATTTTGAATTGACCCTTCCCATGGTGGGACCTTGTCCTGAATACCTGGAAAGGGGGGACGAGAAGGTTAGTTATACTAAACCTCGTCAATGGATTAAAGTACAGTATATTAGCGAGAATGAGTCAAAGCCAGGTGATGACTCTCACAGCCATACAGCAAGCAACACAAGAAATTGTACTGCCCTTGCAAGTGCATTTAGCATACAGGTTTAGGAAGTGCCGTCCCAATATATGTGGATACAAGGGCAAGAGAAGTCACCTTTTTGGTTAATTTGCCGGTGGTGGAATCCGTGAATGTCTGTCGATTGAAAGCTGTCTTGAACATCGGGTTCTGGCAGGGTAATAAGCATGTGGAGTTAGTCACACCACCTGTGGTTGCATATCAAGATAGCAGTCCTAATCTCTATCTGGTGCCTAACTTAGACATTCATTGGCTCTGCCCTAGCAAACCCTTTATTAGGGATACGGCTCAGATATTGTGTGGTTTGAGGAAAGATGCTACTGCTGAGAAACGCAAAGTTACTGTGACAATGTCGGGGGGACAGGCAAAAGCCTGAGCTGAAATAGCTAATGCTAATGTTTCACAAGGCAGAAGTTGAAATATTAGATGTCTTTAGAGGACACAAGTTTCAAATGGATCCTGCTAAAGAGCAGCTCTTGAATCAAAAGGAGCTCCACACAGTGGAAATTACCGTCACTCCAACTGACCTTCAAGTCTCGGATTTGAGACTGGGACCCAGAGACAACAGAGTTTGGAGTGATATTCACTCTGATCATGTTGTCTGTGTTAGTGACTGCCTTGGTCATAGGAGTGGGGGTAATTTTCCAAAAATACCTGGTGGTAAGGAGAGCCATGGACGTGATACTTCTTTTTTTGCCTCTAGTGGATGTTAATTGGAGATCTAAGACAATTAATTTAACGTCGGTAAAACCACTCGCTATTTTTTATTTTCTAACCAAAAATAAATATTTAGAAATCATCTCTAGTTTGTGTAGTTTTTATACTTGCTGTCTGTCATCTCAGTGGTCCATTAGTACTGTAGTTTCACCCTGTTCTGACAGAGCTCGTTGACTGAAGCAGTGCTAGAATGCTGTCATTTGCCAGCTACAGCACCTGTCATTCAAAGCGCCTACTTTGAAATTAGCTGGTTAAGGTGTATGTAAGCTTTTGCTTAAGGTATATGGTGACAGTTACTAGTTGGATTTGAAAATGGGGCACAAGAGAAAAACACTTAACCCTTTAAGTAGTACGAATGTACTGGTACGTTCACTGCTCCCTGGTCCCCTGGGAGTACGAACGTACCGGTACGTGCTGCAACTTTAAACTTGAATTACTGAGTCTACAAAATGTCTGATAACAAGACATTGTAACACTAGTTCCCTTTCAATTCGAAAATACTTGACAACAGCCACTTTTCAGTTGCCCCTTTTAACATAGGTAAGTATAGCACAAAACCATTGTCTTTTAGACGAAGACACTGTACTAGCACTTACTGTCTCCGCTCTGCGGGTCAGCTGACGTTTCGGCGTCTAGTGCATACCGTCTTGACGCTCAGTACACGCGCTTCGGCGCATAGTGCTTTGGAGTTTTTCAGTGTCAGCGCCTTGGCATTTTGGTGTAGTGCTTCAGCGCTCGGTGCTTAGTGCCTTGGCACTCGGTGCACACACCTCGACACTCGATGCTTCGGCGCTCGGTGCTTGGTGCCTCGACGCTCGGTGCCTCGGCACTCGGTGCATGCACCTCGACACTCGACGCTTCGGTGCTCGACGCTCGGTGCTCGACGCTCGGTGCTCGGCACATAGTGCTTCGGAGTTTTTCAGTGTCAGCACCTTGACATTTTGGTGTAGCGCTTCAGCGCTCGGTGCTTAGTGCCTCAGCACTCGGTGCACGCACCTCGACGCTCGGCGCTTCGGTGCTCGGGGCTCGGTGCTCAGCGCTCGGTGCTCGGCGCTTGATGCACGCACCTCGGTGCTTGGTGCCTCGACGCTTGGTCCTCGATGCTCGGTGCTCGGTGCATGCACCTCGGCGCTTCGGTGCTCGATGCTCGGTGCACGCACCTCGACGCTCGACACTTCGGTGCTCGACGCTCGGCACTTCGACACTGGGTGCACGCACCTCGACGCTTCGGTGTTCGACGCTAGGTGCTTAACTCTTTGGCACTCGGTACATGCACTTTCGTCGAACCCATCGACACGCGACGCATCGGCAAGCGAGGTGTCATAAATATGTCTGGGTTCCATCGCTGTGTCACCTGCGAGGCGAAATTGCTGGCTAACGACCCACATGAGGACTGCGTGGCGTGCCTGGGGCCAGAGCATGCTGCGTCGACCTTAGCAGACAGAACATTCTGCTCACTGTGCGCAAATTTTCAGATGCACACTCTGTGTCAGAGGGCAAGGAAAGCAGTTGGGGGTCATTCCCCCTCCTCAGGGTCTTCACACACCCTATCGGCTCCGCCGTCATCCTTGGCATCCCCGCCAGTGAAGTTATGGCTGTCCAGGAGCCCGTCCTCCCAGCTTACCGCTGGCCAAAGATCACCAAGAGGCAGAGTTAGCGTCCCACCACTCAGAGTCTGAGTTGGAGGTGTTAGACACCAGTGACCCCCTATGGTCACTGGTGGAGCGGGCAACTCGCCATCTGGGGATTGAATGGCCTGCTGTAGAACAACCTCGGCGGTCTCTCTTCGAGTCACCTTCGGCACGGTCGCAGTAGCCCAGGATGCTCCCGGCCTTCCCCGATTCTATCATGGAGGTGCAGTCCACGTGGGGGACTCCGGCCTCTTCCCCTGCAACTTCACGTAAAGCTTCTGCCTTTGCAATGCAGGGAGCGAGCGAGACAAGGTTGGTGTTCTTCCCACCAGTTGATGCTGCGTTCGCAGCCTTGGTGAAGACGCCAACGTTCTCGGGGCTGGCAAAAGATCCTGCGTGCCCTAACAAGCAGTGCAGGATCACTGAGGTGCACCTCAAGAAGGGCTATTCAGTGGCTACAGAGGAGGTTAGACTGTCCAATGTGGCCAGCCTCCTCTCAATTTATCAGGCGGAATACCCTGCAGTGTATCTAAGGACAGAGTTGGGGTGAGTCGCTGGTGAAGCTAGCCCAGCTGAACGCACAGGCTCAAGGCAGGAGTATTGCGTCCCTAGTGGTGGCCAGAAGACAGCTCTGGCTCTCGCAGGCGAGAGTCCAGGAGCCTGACAAAGCTCCTTTGTTAGATGCTCCTATCACACAAAGGCACATGTTTGGCCCAGCGGTGGAAGAGATGCTGCAACCCTCTGCTAAGGCTCGAGTTGCATCGCAGCAGATGGCAAAAATGTGGCCCCATGAGCCTTTTTCAGCCAAAACGGCCACAAGACCACCAGTGGCGTAGGACGCCACCGCAACATCAGACGCAGCCAGGAGGTACTAAGATCTCTCCTGTTAGTGCGGCAGCACGCGGGCAGCCTACATTTGTAAGGCCGCAACGTGGAGGTTGGCATCCTAGAGGAGGCAGTAGACCACATTCTCGCGGCTCCGGTCAGGCCCCTCGTGAGTGAGCACAGCCAAAACAGCCCTGAGGCATCCAGGCAGCTTACAACCCACCCCTACACTCTCCCACAACTCCAATTCTGGCAACTGTGCACCAACGACATCTGGGTGCAAAAAAACATTCTCACCGGTTAAACCCCCCCCCCCTCCCCCTTTCGGGGAGTGGTGGTAACTGCAGTGAAGGACTTCGCTCAGTCTTTAGCTCTGAATGTGGAAATACAAGCTTTGCTCAGCAAGCATGCTATTCAGCAAATAGACTCTGCTCTGATCGAGCAAGGGTTCTATTCAAAATACTTCCTAGTGCCCAAAAAGGATGGTAGGTTCCACCCTATTTTAGACCTGCGAGCACTTAACAAATACCTACGGGTGTTATCGTTCAAGATGCTTACGCACCGGTCTGTCCGTCGCAGCGACTGGTTTACCACCGTGGACCTAACAGATGCGTACTTTCACGTTCCCATCTGCCCGGGTCACAGGAAGTACTTGCGTTTCGCCTTTCAGGGCAAGGCATACGAATTCTGTGTCCTTCCATTCGGCCTGTCACTGGCTCCTTGAACCTTTTCGAAGTGTATGGATGCCATTTTAGCTCCCTTGTGGACTCTTCGAGCGGTTCATCTACCAGGCAGAGTCAACCACGCAGCACATCTCCTATCCAGAGGAGGTCCCCTTGCGGGCGAATGGCGCATTCACCCTCGGGTGGTAGAGTGCATTTGGGAGTGGTTCGGCAGAGCGCGAGTAGATCTCTTCGCCTCGCTAGAGTCCACACACTGCCCACTGTGGTTCTCGATGAAGGACCTCGACAGCCCCCAAGGAGTCGACGCACTGGCCCACAAATGGCCGCTAGGGCTCCTATATAATTTCCCACAGATACCGATGCTCCCCGCCTTCCTAGAGAAGGTCAGGGTAGAGCAGGCAATGGTGATTCTGATCGCTCCTCGGTGGCCTCGGAGAATAAGTTTCCTGAACCTGGTGCAGAGTGCACGGTCGTCCGAGAGAACTCCCTCTACGAACAGATCTGTTATCTCAAGCCCACGGAGGGTTATGGCACCCGAATCCCAAGCTCATGCAGCTATGGGCCTGGCCCCTGAACGGGAGCGCCTGCCAGCCCTAGGGCTATCGACGGCGGTTATTTCGACTATTCAGAGTGCAAGAGCGCCCTCTACTAGGTTACAGTATACGTACAAATGGCAGTTGTTTGGTGTCTGGCTGAGGGCCATGACTCAATATCTTGCCCTATGGCAGTGATATTACAGTTTCTACAGAAACTGTTAGATGAAGGGAAGTCTCCCTCTACACTTAAAGTGTATTTAGCCACCATATCAGCTTGCCATATACGTATTGACGGTTTATCTCTAGGTTGCCATTTTCTGGCATTTCAGTTCCTAAAGGGCGCAAGGCGCTTGCAACCTCCAAGGATGACCAATTTGCTGTCATGGAGCCTTGACGTGGTGCTAGAAGCCCTTACCAAGGCCCTGTTCGAGCCTCTCCACAGTGTGGATATGAAGCTTGTGTCTATGAAGACCACGTTTCTGCTGTCAGTGGTATCAGCGAAACGTGTGGGCGAGTTACAGGCACTTTCAGTGCATCCATCTTGTACTCGGTTTGCAGGAGACGGATCTAGAGCCTCCATGCGTACAAATCTGTCTTTCTTGCCTAAGGTCATATCCCCGTTTCATGTGAACCAGTCAGTGGAGTTGATGGCGTTCCATCCTCCCCCCTTCTCTTCCCCAGAGGAAGGGTGTTTACACGTGCTCTGCCCTGTGCGGGCATTACGGTGCTACATCGACCATATGAAGAGCGTGAGGCAAACGGAACAATTGTTCGTATGCCATGGTTCTAGGACTCTGGGTCAGCCATTGTCTAAACAATGCCTTTCCCATTGGATAGTGGATGCTATTCAGTTAGCATATGAATCAGCGGTCCTTCCGCCACCAGGGCAGCTGAAGGCGCATTCTACTAGGGGGATGGCGACATCCTGGGCCCTCTTCAGAGGAGTGCCGGTGTCAGACATCTGCGCTGCAGCCAGTTGGGCTACACCGCATACTTTTACGAGGTTTTACCGGTTGAATGTACTGGATTCCTCTGCTCCACTATTTGGAGCATCTGTATTACACTCTATGATGCCTCAGGATGCGGACATATAGAGTGGTTGACAATATGGTGTTGACTATTCCACCTTAGGACAGATGTCATTGCGAGCATAGACGCTGAGGCACTGCTCCGCATATGCGTAGATGTATTGCCTACGCAGTTGCATTATGACGTAAGTCTGTCCTACTGCCGAGAATCCTCCCTCGCAACGGCTTGGGTACACTGTTCCCATACTTGATGGTTATTTTCGAATTGAAAGGGAACGATAGGTTGCAATCCCGGTTCCCTGAAAGAGAAAATAACCATCAAACCGCGAGGTCGCTCCGGAAGCCTTCACGACCTGAAGCAAAAGAGGAGGTGCATCTCCGCGCGCTGCGTAATGTAAGCTTCCGGGGGGGGGGACAGGCTTACACGTCAGCTCGCGTGGAGGCCTATAAGCAGCTTTGCTATAAAGCTCAGCCAATTCCTACTGCCTGATGGCGATATCCCATATTTGATGGTTATTTTCTCTTTCAGGGAACCCGGGCTGCATCCGCAACCTATCGGTTTCTGTAACAACTTTTATTGGTCTCTTGTGCCCTCTGCTAGATATTGACTGAATTACACACAATAAACCATCACAAAAATGACAGGGATGTCTGTAAATTTGCGAAAATTGCTCATTGAGAAAGAAGTATTAGAAATAATACTGAATTCAGATTCCGATTTAAATTCAAATGCATACAATTCTTCCACTGAATCGGATGTCAGCGAGTGTGTCAGTGAAGATGTAAGTGAAGAATATTTACCATCAACATCACGTGACAGCGAAGAGGCGGCGCCAAGCCCGTTTGCCTTGCCTGTGACTCTGAGTCCGGCTGTGCTGAAGCAGGAGAGGGGGAGCTCAGCCAAATAATAAGCTAGTTCTGTTCAACTATCTAATGTTTTCTTCTGTTCATATTATTTTTACACATAAATGTATGCTTAAAGGTCTGTGTAATACACTTTCATATGCTGCGTTTACTACGGTTTATTTGAGACAATTTTTAAATGTATAGCTCAGTTGTCATCGGACGTTATTTCAATTAGAATGTTGGTAATAATGGTTTTGTTGCATGTTGAATATGATAAAGGGGTTTTGCTAAATTAAATGTTTTTCAATGGCATAAAAAGTCTGTGTTTTTTTTAAAGCATAAAGGTCGATTTCACCCATTCTCTGCTTGAATTGAAAAAAAAAGATAGAAAAAAACGGTAAATTCTTTCTATAATAAACATCGATATTAATCGTCGATTTGGCAAAAAAACTGTTTTGGTTAAGATATGTATACATATATCAATATAGCAAATGCTAAGAAATTCATCAAGTTTCATTAAAAAGGGTTAATGTGGGGTTTATGTTGTCTTTCCTGAACTTCAGAAATAAGTTCCCAAACAAATGGGGAGATGATGTGGGACATATTCCCAGAACATGATAATAATACATGAACGTGTATTAGAAATGTAACTGGAGGGGCTCCCGAGTGACCTGTAGCTGCCCAGAGCTGCGTTGTCCTCCGACGCTATAGCTCTGGGTGGCTGCATGGTGAGTCTGCAGTGTAAAAAAAAGCGGCCGGCTGACAGCACGTGCTTTGGAGGACAGCGTGTGCTCGTCTTCACCGCTCCCGAGTCAAAAATAATTGAACACTATTAAACTGGGGAGAAAACTACAAAAAAAACTAATTGGTGACTACTACATTTTTTACCCGATATTTAGTGTTTTTTTTTTTTTTTTACTGCCGAAAACCCAGATGTCCTAAATATAATGTAAAAAAAGGTTGTTCATAAGGAGGCATAAGTGTTATATATGTTTGCATGAAACACAAACAAAATCCATTCTCTGATCTTGTGCATTATATTTTGCTATTAAACTCATGTATTGACATTGTTCTGTGAAAATGTGTTACATTTACTAAAATAAAACGCTTTTAAAACAACTAAATTCCCATTGGGCTTATTTTATTCTATTGATTTTTTATGTATTACTATGCAGGACAGCCACTATAAGATTGTTACCTTTATTAAAAATGTGCAGGGATGAATCTACCTATTAATCAACTAATGCCCATGAATTAACCGAGCAAAGAGTTTAATCAAATGACAGCCCTAGGAATAACCTGTTATCAAGATCCTATTTGCAGATTTCACATTTGTGGAAGAGAAAAAAAAGAATCTCTTCCTGAAAATAACAATAACTAAATTCTGATAATAACAACACCCTCCACCACGAGAAGAGCTCGTCTCGCCAGTGCAGCATTCCTGAAATCAACGCAAGATCTTCCCAGCATTCATTATCGAAAAGATATGCATACTGTAAATCCCTTTATTTTTCACAGCCAGAAATTGTAGTGGTACCAGAAATGTGGTTGATATTAGGGCCCTTTATATTCGTGGAGTGCATAAGCATAACTCAGCTGCATTCACTTCAGTTTATTCAACAGCAACATTACATTTATAAAACGCTTTTCATCATAAGCATTACTATTCATAAAGAGGTGATATTAGTTAAAGTATATCTAATATTAAATAGAAAGGTTTTGTTTTTTTACTTAGGATTTTTTTTAATGAATAGTATGAAATATAAATGTTTCCTCTCAAGACCCATGTTTTTCAGATGCTTACAAATGAGTACCCCTGTCGTGGTTAAAATAACAGACATTGTTGTATTTAAAATAATAATAATAATAATAATAATAATAATAAGAAGAAGAAGAAGAAGAAGAAGAAGAAGAAGAAGAAGAAGAAGAAGAAGAAGAAGTCTAAGCATAACATTTTGATCTATGCAATTATAGTAATGTAATGATTTTGCAAGTCATTGTTAATGAAAAAACTTTATTATATACTTTTAACACAGGATTGAACTGAGGGAAGAGAAATTGAATGCATTCACTGCTTGAAGTTTTTTTCAAGAGGAGACATTCGAAGCCATGCTGCAACCTGCAATATGAAAGTAATATTAGATCTTACACAACTTGCTATACGGTGACATTCAATTGTTATCCTAGTGGACGGCTATTAATATGAACTATGTTATTTGGTTTTATCTGCAGATTTGAATTGTAGAAATGCTCACAGGATAAGTTTGCAAGAAGATGCTGGTAAGCAATGTTTCATTACATTGTTTTTAGTACCATTGTTCAGTATGATAAAGGCAGAAAATGTATACAATTCCTCCAGTGTAAACATGAATAAACTTTGGAAATCTGTTTACAGAACCTACACAGTTTCTAATTGCTGACTTATTTTATTTAAGTAAAGCATATGAAATTGTAACATTGGCTAAATACTGTGTATATTGTGTGCCTTGTGTTTTTATAGGACAGGAAATAGTATGTTCATTGGAACCTATGCTGCCCAACCCAAGTGCCAGGAATGCTGAAGCGGTGGTGTGTCTTGACCCTGAACTGCAGGCTGAGGAAGCACTGTCACAGAGAAGCACTCCGTCAGTGTTTGACAGTAATATTGTTCCCGTGGTACATGACGATAGTGTAGCAGAATCTGAAGAAATGCAAACTCCAGATAATTAAGTTATTTCATTCTGTTAATCTAAAGGTCAAGTAAGTGGAATAAGATCAAATACTGTTCTTGCAATTGTTTAACTTAATTTTTTCAGTTACTATGGCTGCATAACAGTTTTGCAGCAAGGCCATCATTGTAGCTAAAAATAAAATGTGAAAACAAAACTGATTTTTATCTATTTCGTGTTTTTCTTAGATTAACCGCTTCTAATTTTATAGCTTTATTGTTTACTGCCAAAAAAGCTAACTTTTCTCTCTCTCTCTCTCTCTCTCTCTCTCTCTCTCTCTCTCTCTCTCTCTCTCTCTCTCTGTATATATATATATATATATATATATATATTGCATTTTAGCTGATGTACTGTGCCAAGTAAATTACATTTTATACATTGGCTTGTAAAATAACTATTTTAACGTACAAATATAAGAAATGAGGGCTTTCTTTGAATTAACCCATGTGGTTTGTCTCTCTAAGATTGGACAGGGAAAACAGGAAATGAAGCACTGAAAGCCTTTGTTTCCTTAAAGAAGGCAGAAAAAGTTTTGTTCCAGCTAAGCTTTTAATTACTTAATTGAACCCTTCATTAATCTAACTTACACCTTTTCAGTGGTTTTCAGCTTTAAACAGGTGGAGATAGTTCAGATAGGAGTTCAATTAAGTAAATGTTAAACTAGCTGGACTGAACACCAGCTGACAGAGGTATGCCAGGATCAGAGTTGAGAATCACTGGTTCCCTAACCCTGGCCCTGAGGGACTACTATGTTCCAGAGTAGCAGGCACTTTATTGACCATTTATCTGAACTTTCTCTACCTATTTTAGAGTTGAAAACAACTGGATAGGTCTAAATAAGACAATAATTAGTTCAATTAAGTAATCAATATATCAGCTGAAACGAAATCCAACAGACAGTAGTCCTCAAGACCAGGGTTGGGAACCACTGGTCTATAATGCAGGAATCTGGGCCATTGAGAACTGGAATTGCCCACCCTTGGATTATTTTAAGCACACAAAGATAAAAACTTCTAACATACCTTATAGTAAGAACCTCTGCAAGAGCAAAACTGACTGGTAACACTGGGGTTCACGGAGAACTGCTTCGTGGACTTTTTCCATTCCTCTTGGTGCCTTTCTCTGGATGGTGAAGATGCACCTAGTAAAATACAATTAAGTCGCAATTAACATTCCAAACATAATGTTTAACAGCACTTGTCTCCACAAATTACAATCCATTATCTTAGTAGTGAGTTGATGTTTAAGCCTTTGTTTAAAATATAAAATTAGGTTATTATTTTTAACCTGAATACTTAATAATAATAATAAAAAAACAGAATTAAAAACCTAATATAACATATGTACTCCTGTTTGATTAATTATTGCTTTAACGTACAATATAATAAGAATCTGTACTGGGAGAGAAAGGCATATATTACAGATACTGGTAATAAATACAACCCTCATTTAAAAGTGTCTATTTGTGCAGATTCCTTTTGTTGCTTACATTACTCTCTCCATTCATAATCAGCAAGAGCAGAAATGAGTGGTAACACTCTGGGGCTCACAGAGAACTGCTTCCTGGACTTTTTCCACTCGACTTTGATGCCCTTCTCTGGATTGATGGTGAAGATGCACTTAGTAAAATACAATAAAGTCACAATTAACATAGTTCCCTAAAATGATAAATAGCATTTTCCAACATCAATATACAGTCCTTCACAAAAAATACATTTTATGCTTTCATCTTGTTCCAATTAGTCAAGTCTGTTATCAATATCTTAAATTTAAGATGTTGACTACCTTAAGGTATTATAATATATATTAGTTTCATATCAAATGCCTCCACAAATCATAAGCCAGCATCTTTGTATTATGTTCTTCATTGTTAAAAAGATTTGCTTAACGTCTTACCGCTGTAAAAACTCAAGAGCCTAAGTCTACAGGGTAGTGAATGTTGAAGCAGAAATAACTCGCACACGTCATACATAGTGCATATATGAAGGAGGGAATGTGGTCATTCACAATCTGTTTGTCGATGCTCAACATGAATGTGTTTGCAGCATGAGTGGAAGGTCCTAGAAACACATACAATATGTATTCAGTAAATTAGAAATCAATCAGATTAAACAAGTTAAATAGTACAGCGCCTCAACTTCTTTTACTGGAGTGTTCCTCTAGTTTTTTTTATTCTAAATGAGCTCTTTATTAGGTAACTTTGGTTATTATTCAGTTCTATATTTAGGGCTAATTCACAATTGCAACCCAGAACAATATTTTTCAAAAGAAGCGTGAGATTAATATATATTAATCATGAGATCTTGCAGGGTTTGAGGATATTTCACTACCATTTTATTATTATTATTATTTATTTCTTAGCAGACACCCTTATCCAGGGCGACTTACAACTGTTACAAGATATCACATTATTTTGTTTTATTTACATACAATTATCCATTTATACAGTTGGGTTTTTACTGGAGCAATCTAGGTAAAGTACCTTGCTCAAGGGTACAGCAGCAGTGTCGCCTACCAGGGATTGAACCCACGACCCTCCAGTCAAGAGTCCAGAGCCCTAACCACTACTCCACACTGCTGCCCATTTTCTTAGCAATCTCAGTAGCATTTCTTTTAGAAAGACTGGCACATACCTTCATAATTTCAGTAATTACAACTCTAATCATTACACGTCGTAAACGTGGAGTTGGTCTTTTAGCTCTTTCTAGACATTGCATCAAAGCATGAGAAAATTTCATCCATGGAATCTGAAAACTGTCTGCCCAGTTAGATTATTACTGGAACAGCTCTGTGATGGTGAGAGAGAGCAAGATGATGATGAAGAAGCAGGTGATGCAGGGATTGGTGTGTTGCTACAGCTATCAGTGCTTTGCTCTGTAAATAAAAAAAATAATATAAAACATAGAAAAATGGTATTCATTAAGTTTAAGAATATTTTTGGTTAACTATAGTTGTTCATCTATTATAATTTTTGAGGATTTTAGTGAACACATAGTCTAATGAGTAGAACAGTACTATTTTATAATTCGTGATGTTAAAAAATGTAAAAAATCCTAAAATTAAGGCCAACTGTTTGAAAACCTCAAGGGGGTAATCATAGAAATCAAAGCAATTGTCACAAACTGGGATTTATATTCTAAATTAGTAATAAAAAGGTATACTTACTCATCTGTGTCCAGGAGCTTATTAATTTCCTTGCTTGAACTGGCTTCAGTCAGTAGATCACTTTCCTGAATGTACTGCAAGTCTTCAGTGCTCGCCACCCCAAGAGACTTTATGGTCTCTACCAGTGAGCTTTGAATGGAGCATGGTAGATCTGATAACACTTTACCAATGGCAATGTCTATGGTACTTTCACCGTAGTGATCCATGCCTGATACTGTAAATATATACAGTACTGTGCAAAAGTTTTAGGCAGGTGTGAAAAAATGCTGTAAAGTAAGAATGCTTTCAAAAATAGACATGTTAATAGATTATATTTATCAATTAACTAAATGCAAAGTGAGTGAACAGAAGAAAAATCTAAATCAAATCCATATTTTGTGTGACCACCCTTTGCCTTCAAAACAGCATCAATTCTTCTAGGTACACTTGCACAAAGTCAGGGATTTTGTAGGCATATAGTCAGGTGTATGATTAAACAATTATACCAAACAGGTGCTAATGATCATCAACTCAATATGTAGGTTGAAACACAATCATTAACTGAAACAGAAACAGCTGTGTAGGAGGAATAAAACTGGGTGAGGAACAGCCAAACTCAGCTAACAAGGTGAGGTTGCTGAAGACAGTTTACTGTCAAATGTCATACACCATGGCAAGACTGAGCACAGCAAGAAGACACAAGGTAGTTATACTGCATCAGCAAGGTCTCTCCCAGGCAGAAATTTCAAGGCAGAGAGGGGTTTCCAGATGTGCTGTCCAAGCTCTTTTGAAGAAGCACAAAGAAATGGGCAACGTTGAGGACCGTAGACGCAGTGGTCGGCCAAGGGAACTTACTGCAGCAGATGAAAGACACATCATGCTTACTTCCCTTCACAATCGGAAGATGTCCAGCAGTGCCATCAGCTCAGAACTGGCAGAAAACAGTGGGACCCTGGTACACCCATCTACTGTCCAGAGAAGTCTGGTCAGAAGTGGCCTTCATGGAAGACTTGCGGCCAAAAAGCCATACCTCCGATGTGGAAACAAGGCCAAGCGACTCAACTATGCACGAAAACACAGGAACTGGGGTGCAGAAAAATGGCAGCAGGTGCTCTGGACTGATGAGTCAAAATTTGAAATATTTGGCTGTAGCAGAAGGCAGTTTGTTCGCCGAAGGTTGGAGAGCGGTACACGAATGAGTGTCTGCAGGCAACAGTGAAGCATGGTGGAGGTTCCTTGCAAGTTTGGGGCTGCATTTCTGCAAATGGAGTTGGGGATTTGGTCAGAATTAATGGTCTCCTCAATGGTGAGAAGTACAGGCAGATACTTATCCATCATGCAGTACCATCAGGGAGGCATCTGATTGGCCCCAAATTTATTCTGCAGCATGACAACGACCCCAAACATACAGCGAAAGTCATTAAGAACTATCTTCAGCGTAAAGAAGAACAAGGAGTCCTGGGAGTGATGGTATGGCCCCCACAGAGCCCTGATCTCAACATCATCGAGTCTGTCTGGGATTACATGAAGAGAGAGAAGCAACTGAGGCTGCCTAAATCCACAGAAGAACTGTGGTTAGTTCTCCAAGATGTTTGGGCCAACCTACCTGCCGAGTTCCTTCAAAAACTGTGTGCAAATGTACCTAGAAGAATTGATGCTGTTTTGAAGTCAAAGGGTGGTTACACCAAATATTGATTTGATGTAGATTTTTCTTCTGTTCACTCACTTTGCATTTTGTTAATTGATAAATATAAACTATTAACATGTCTATTTTTGAAAGCATTCTTACTTTACAGCATTTTTTCACACCTGCCTAAAACTTTTGCACAGTACTGTATATATATATATATATATATATATATATATATATATATATATATATATATATATATATATATATACAAACTATAAGTCAAAGTAGAGCAGGGATGGTATTTTTGTTTACTTTATACAGGACCTGCAGTTTAAGCTCAAATGGATCAAAAGGCTATGAAATGGTATGTCACAGTCCGAACACATAGTAGGAGTATAAGATTGACCAGTAGAATAGTTATAGGCATTAGTAAGTAACCTACACTAACCACTGTCGTCAATCTTAAATCAGCCACAAATGCTAAACACAAATATATAATCAAATTTAATTTGAAATTCTGAATCCTCTGTCAAAAAGGTACAAGCAGTGAGTCTTTAAATGTAGCAGTAACACAAATCACTGTGAAGAATTTAATTAAGTGCAAATAAGGAAACAAAGAGGGGAAAAATGTTTGTGTGTGTGTGTGTGTGTGTGTGATGCTGAAGGGATAGGGTCTAAAATAAATGAATGGGTAAATAAAAATACATAATCCTGATACCCCCCTCCCCTTCAGCGTTCTGTCCCTTCTTTAGTTTCTGTTCACAATGGAGTTTATAATTACTTTTTTTTTAAATAATGTCTGAAACAGAATGTAACAGGGCGAGCAGCCCTGTACATTGTTTTGTTTTATTTTAGAACGAGGGTTCCCCCTCCGCCCCTGTGTTATTTTGTGTTTGTTTATTTTGATTATTGTATATTTGTCGGCGAGCGCCGTATGTGTTATTGTTTTGTATTTTGACGGCGTAGCCGTTTGTTTATTTTATACAGTTTAGTAATGTGGATGGGAAACCCCATCCACATGGTAGATAATTAAAACTCGTGCAGAAGGTGGCCATCTCCCGAATTAATTAGGTGATTTAATTTATTGCTAATCGGGAGATGGTCACCTGTTATAAAAAGCCTGCAGCTCTCTAGCTCGAGGGGTGGGTGTTAAAGTGGAGAGAGCGAGTAGAGAGACGGAGAGCGAGAGAAATTTATTTAAAAACCGAAACTAACTAGCGTCAGTGAAGGCGATTGCCAGCCTGACCTGGGTTTTGTTATTATTTTGTGTTCGTGATTTGTTTTTGTTTACCCTTTTATTTTGCTCTGTGAGTGTTTTCTGTTTAAATATTTTATTTATTTTTGTTTGCTTTAAATAAAACGGCGCCCGCGCCACTGCACCGTACCTTTTGTTTTTGTTGTGCCTTCTTCTGGTCTGACGTCACACTCAGCCATTCCTGCCACACAGAAATACATAAAACGCAAACCAAACCATGCCTCATGCTTGCTGATCCAAACATCTATTCAGACTACTTGTTCACGACAATATGCTGTGCTTTAATGGAATCACTCGGGATTCACCCATCATGTAAGATGGTAAAGCATAAAAGTCGATGAGGTCATTAATGTTCAGAAAAGAGACAGACATTTCTAAGATACAAATCACTAAAATTCTGTGATATTTCCAAGTTACCTTCTTCAGTAACCGAATCATTGGGAAACATATATAAAGGGTCACATTCTGCTATGTTTGTGGAAGGTAGTGAAGAGCCTGAAGCTTTTTTACATATCAGAGATATGATCTACTATGCTTTCTGAACAGATGGGCAGTAAATGAAGATTTGACACAAAACACATTCTTACATCCTTTCCCTCTAAAATTTGCTCTTTTAAATGAACAAGAAGATGTTCTAAATCTTTACACTCTTTCTCACATAAAGCAACTGAGCATTTCAGTGCAGTAATTATCTTCCTGTGATCTGTTGCTTTAGATGTAGGCTCAAGTGGGACTTTAACGCAACATTTGGGCAGTAGTGTGGAGTAGTGGTTAGGGCTGTAGACTCTTGACCGGAGGGTCATGGGTTCAATCCCAGGTGGGGGACACTGCTGCTGTACCCTTGAGCAAGATACTTTACCTAGATTGCTCCAGTAAAAACCCAACTGTATAAATTGTTAATTGTATGTAAAAAAAAAAATAATAATAATAAAAAAAATGTGATATCTTGTAACAATTGTAAGTCGCCCTGGATAAGGGCATCTGCTAAGAAATAAATAATAATAATAATAACATATGTTTAAAATGTTTGCTTGCAACCTGTTGCTTGGCATTTGAAAATACATTTTGGTTCTGACATAACAGACTTTCAAGTAAAGCACAAAATAACAGCTTTCTTTCTCTGCTGTGCTCTAATGGCGGACACCACTGAACTCAACGACAAAAATGTTCCTCAGTAAGGATTTCACGTTTTCCAAAAAAATATGTACAAGTGTTATATTCAACAAAACAACCAATGTTTGCTAATGAACTTAACCATTATTTCTTGACTTTGCTCTTAACATCACCACTGAATTTTAACCAACCACAAAGTTGCTCAATAAAGATTACAGTTTCATAATAATACAAATTATTTGTCGACTATGCTAGGAAAATGGCAAACTCACGTTACCACTGAGTTAAACAATAATCCACAATAAGATTCACGTTTCCAGCCCAACGGCAAAACAATACCACTGAAATAAACTAAACCCCAAAGTTCCTCAAAAATTAGATGCAAGTCATATCAACAAAACATTGAAAACTATTTTGTAATGACATTCAATAAAACAAGAGATATTCGCTTGTGAAATTCAAATACTGTCACTCAAATACTGGCACTCATAAGCAATTTTTCTTTACTGGGCTTAAAATGGTGGACTCAAAAAACTGTAACTGTAAGTTAAACAATAATTCTCAATAAAGATTCACGTTTCCAGACCAACAGCAGATAAAACACATACAAGTTGCATAAAACGTGTTTTATGATAGGCTGAGTGTTAGCCCTAAATTATGTAATAACATTAAACAAAACAGCCAATATTTGAAAATGAACTTAAAAACGTTTCTTGGTTTTGCTTTTAAAATGGCGGGCAACGCCACTAAATTGAACAAAACCCAAAAGTTCCTCAATATTATTAATAATACTTTTCCACCAACAGCAAATAAAATAAATACAAGTATATGGTAGTTAGATCGAGTGTGACAGAATATTTTTATGTTTTTTTTATTTTCTTGAAGACGTAAAATATAGCAAAGTTCAGTCACATTGATAATAAATTATAAAAAATCTTGCCAATTATGTCATGAAAATAAAAGCCGGTCAAGAGTCCAGAGCCCTAACCACTACTCCACACTGCTGCCCTTAGAGGTCACAGAGAGGTCACGCACCTCCAAACGTCCACCCAAAGCCTTTCGATTTCAATCCTAAAGAATTAGATCATTAATTTTGTGCATCTTAAACCGTAATTTACAAAACTTAACATAAAGAACTGGGTTTATTTTTTATTATTATCACCTCTGTGAATTGTGAATTGAGTGATCAGTGATGTGGCTTCGTCTACCAGTTCCTCTGTGCTCTACCATAAACTCAGCAACTCCACGTTTTTCCCCTCCCTTGTCAGTCCTCACTCGCGATGGCAAGCCATGTATTTCTATGCCTTACACAATATATTTAACAGAGTTGCTGCATTATTGTTGTTTGTATCCATCTATGCCCCTGAAAACAACTAGACGCCACCTTAGAAGAATAAAGTTTTATCAGTTCAAAAATAGAGTATGTCAAAAAATGCACATGATAATATAAGCATGTTTTGTGCATATTACTGTAACTTCTCGACAAAGCTGACAGATTAAGACTACGTCTGATCATGCCTTCTGAGTCAATCATACAATCTCTTATTCTTTTCTGTTGTAATTTGTGCCCTCTTGACATCAAATGTCCAGCCATCAATCTGTATCCAGTGTTCGGAAATTCCTGTAAAATACTTTCAACTAGATTGTCCAGGTCTTCATCACATATGCCAGAGTACATATTTGCTCTTGACAACTCATATTCCCTCAGACGCTGCCTAATTGTTCCTGGGTGAACTCTGGACAGCAGAAAACCCACATTTGGTAAAATTTCATGTATTGGTCTCCCTACGAAACTAGGAACACACGTTGGAATGTTAATTAAGGAGACGACTTTGTTGCCGGCAAACTCACAATGTAACTCAGAAATGACTTCAGATAAAACTTCCACCAACGGGCCGTTCGCATAAATTCTGCTTGCCTCTGAATTAATCAAAATACTTTGAAGCCACTCTAAAATGTACAAAATGGTATCATCACTGGTATTAGTTTCTAGCATATTTCTCGCTAGAATAATTTTTTGTCGAGCGTAGTTCTGTAGCTGGGTCGCTATGTTGGGGCTAGCAGCTTCAGCCATGGGAACCTAATAAAATAAAATAAAAACCGTTGTAAAAAAAAAAAAACTTAAGGTTTAATAATGTTATTTAACATTTTTACTTACAAAACATGTAAAACAACAAGACTCTTTTTAATTTCTACAGACTGCACAAGACAGCTACCGTATTTCAGTTTGAAAATCGAAGCCTGTCATTGGCTGAACAGGTTAACAGATAACAAGGAGTTACACCAATCTCCCCGATGTGGAAGGGGTGGGAATGGGCAGGGCGAATGGGATTGATTGACAGTTTGCAAGTGCGTCCATCAAAAGCACATGGAATGACAAAGTGCTCACCAAATGGATGAAAGGCACATTGAATGGATAAAGCATACATTGAATGGATAAAAGGCACATTGAATGTATAAAGCTCATATTTAATGCTAGTTTTTAACATTCGATGGTAGTATTTAACATTCAATACTTGCATTTAATATTCAATGTTGAATTTATTATTTGATGTTAAAATTTAACATTTGAATCATGAATTTAATATTTAATGCTAGCATTTATTATGTGATGCTAAAATGCAATATTCAAGACTTGCTTAAATTTAACGTTTAATGAATTGTCATTCATTATTTCATTTTTGTTACTGTAGCGAGCACAGGGATTAACGGAGACATGCACACAATAGCTCTTTTAGGTAATGCAGTTTATTAAGCAGCTAACAGCACGTCAGCGCCCTCCACGAACACACACACAGCCCTTCCCCACCCCAGAGCACTACTCTGCCTCTCAGGGTGACATTCACATATTTAACAAATAACACAGGAAGGGTAATAACAATTACAGGAAAATGCATGGAACAGTACTGGAACTTTTACAGGAACAACAAATAAACACAACAACAATAATTCAGTTTCTCCCCTACCATAGTTCGTACTCCCAGCATCCTCTGCTGCACATTAACCAAATGTAGGGGACTGGCTCCGGGCACAGCGCCTTATTCGCCGACAGGTGCAACGGCGAGTCAGTCCAGCCGTGCCCGTTACACAGCCCCCATTTTAGGGCCGAACGTCCCGTCGGCCCAACACTTAATGTCTCACAAAGTCAGAGAGTCCCGGGGGTGGTCGACGGATACGCTGGCCGCGCTGGAGCACAGGTGCAGCGGGCTGGGAGTCAGCTGGAGCCGGAATGCCCCTACCTGGGCCACCAGCTGGTGAACTATTCGGTTGTTGCAAGGGGGAAGCGCTTTCCCTGTCCTGGGAGCTGGCCTCCGGGCTGGCTGCAGGGACAACCGAGTTTGTTCCGGGGCGGTAGGGGGCCAAGCGGTCTTGGTGGAGCACAACCGCCCGGCTACGGGTCCGCAGCCGCACTCGATAAGTCACCTCGGAGAGCCTCTCCAGAACAACACAGGGGCCCACCCAGTTACTGGCCAGCTTGGGGCAGAGTCCCTTTCTTCGCCGGGGGCAGTGAACCCAGACCTGCTCCCCAGCTTGAAATCCCCGGCCCTTGCAGTGAGTATCGTATGCCCGTTTCTGACGCTGGCCAGCCGAGGTGAGGTGCTTCCGAGCGTAAGCATGGGCAGTGTCCAATCGGTCCTGTAGCTGCTGGAGGTATTCCGGGCCGGCAGGTTCCGGAGTGTGGAGCTGAGGTGGCCGACCGAACACAAGGTCCACTGGGGTGCGGAGCTCTCTCCCAAACATAAGAGCCGCTGGCGTGCACCCTGTAGATTCATGCACTGCAGTCCGGTAGGCCATTAGGACCAAGGGCAAGCATTGATCCCAGTCACGCTGGTGCTGGGAGGTCCACATGGTCAGCTGGGTGGCAAGGGTGCGGTTAAACCGCTCCACCAATCCATCGCTCTGTGGGTGTAGTGGGGTCGTCCTGGTTTTCTTAATACCCAGCCGCCTGCACACCTCCCCAAACACCTGCGCTTCAAAGTTACGCCCCTGGTCACTGTGTAGCTCCTCGGGAACCCCAAACCGGCAGAACATGCCTTCCAGCAGTGCCTCCGCGCAGGTAGTCGCGCTCTGATCGGGGACTGCGTACGCCTCGGGCCATTTAGTAAAGTAATCCATGGCCACCAGGACGTACCGGTTGCCCCCCTCCGTCCGTGGGAACGGCCCTAAGATGTCCACACCGACGCGCTCTAATGGTGCCCCCACCTGGTACTGCTGGAGCGGGGCATGAGAGCGGTCCAAGGGGCCCTTCCGGGCGGTGCACTGGCCACAGCGTCGCACATAAGTCTCCACATCACGTCGGCACCGTCCCCAGTAGAACCGCTCCCGAAGCCGACCCAGGGTCTTGGCAACGCCGAAGTGTCCAGTGGCTGGTCCGCCATGCACGGCTCGCAGGACGGTCTCTCGGAGAGCTTGAGGAACCACCACTTGTAGCTGCTTGCGCCCTGTCGCAGGGTCTGTCCAGGCACGGTACAGCACACTTTCCCGGAGGCTCAAACATTCCCATTGCGCCAACAGCGCTTTTACCTCCGGGGAGAGGGCTGACACCGCACGTCTGGCTGGGCGCTGATCCGCCGATAACCAGCGGATCAGCGGTGCCAGCTCAGCGTCCAGACCCTGCTGACGCTGGATCTCCCCCGCTGGCAACTCAAGGGGGGTCTCCACAGCTACAGTGGCAGCACTTACTCGCTCCTCCACGGATCGCTGCGCCTCTCGCTCCTCCATCCGATGGCAGTGCTTACAGTCCTCAGAGAAGCAGGGGCGACGGGACAGGGCATCTGCATTATTGTGTAGGCGGCCAGCCCGGTGCTGGACGGAGTAGTCATACCCTTGCAGTGTCTCTATCCAGCGAGCCACCTGTCCTTCGGGCTCGCGGAAGTTGAGCAGCCACCGCAGGGAGGCATGATCCGTGCGCAGCTTGAATCTTCGCCCGTAGAGATAGGGACGAAAGTGGTGCACGGCCCGTACTACAGCCAACAGTTCCCGGCGAGTCACACAATAGTTCCGCTCTGTTTTACTAAGAGCCTGGCTGTAGTACGCGACCACTTGTTCCCCGTCCGGGCCTTCCTGGGCTAGCACTGCTCCGATCCCCACATCGCTCGCGTCCGTGTCCAGGATGAACGGTTTTTGGGGGTCAGGGAACGCCAAGACTGGGGCCTTCACAAGGGCCTCTCGCAATTCCCCAAAGGCAGCTGCGCAGTCGGTGTCCCAGCTGAACCGGCCCCCTTTCTCGGTCAGGCGGTGCAGGGGCCTGGCGATCTGAGCAAAGTCCTTCTCAAAGCGGCGGTAATAAGACGCCAGGCCCAGAAAGCTACGCACCTCTGTCACAGTCCTGGGGACCGGCCAGTCCTTTACAGCAGTCACTTTGTGACAACATGTCCGAGGAAGTGTGTTTCTCTTCTCAGCAGGTTGCACTTCCCAGGGTGAAGTTTCAAGCCAGCTCCACGGATGCGCTCGAACACAGTCTGCAAGTTCTGCAGTGCCGCCGAAAAGGTGGCGGCATGCACCAGTAAGTCATCCAGGTATACAACACAATGGGTCCGTGGAACTCCGGTGAGCACCCGCTCCATCAGGCGCTCGAACGTTGCTGGGGCATTGCACAGTCCAAAGGGCATCACTGAAAACTGCCACAGACCCTGGCCAATGGAGAATGCAGTTTTCTGTCGTGCCTCAGGGGCCAGCTCAACCTGCCAGTATCCGCTGCGCAGGTCGAGGGAGCTGAACCAGCGGGAGCCTGCGATGTAGTCCAGAGCTTCATCGATTCTGGGAAGGGGGTACGAGTCCTTGTGGGTCACTGCATTCAGTTTGCGATAATCCACACAGAACCGCAGTGACCCTTTTTTTTTTTTTACTAGCAGGGCTGGCGCGGCCCAGGGGCTAGCCGATGGTTCAATTACCCCGGCAGCGGCCATTTCCAGAATCATGCCCTCGGCCGCTTCCCGCTTTGCCAAGGGTTACCGCCGTGGCCGCTCCCGGATCGGAGCCGCGTCTCCCGTGTTAATGCTGTGCTGAACTAATCCAGTCCGCCCACAGTCCTCTATGTTTGCAGCAAAAATGTCCAAGTACCCCCTTAATAGTTCCCAAAACTGGTCCTGCTGGCCCTGAGATAGACCCTCCTTACTCCTCTGCCACAGCGCTTTCACCGCATCAGTTATCCTGCAGTCCTGTGTTCCACCAGTTGTGGTTGCGGGGGGCGGTGAACGTTCTGCAGGGGAGGGGGCGGAGACAGTTGAAACCCTTGCAAACTCTGCTTCTGGGAGAGGCCGGGTCCTGCCCCTCCGCGTCCGACGAACCTCCTTGGTCTGACTATGCCGCACGGTGGTTCTGGTGCGGCGTTGCTCCCCTTCCTTCTCCCGGCGCAGTTGGCTCTGGCCAAGGCACAGGGTTCCCTCAGCCAAGTCGATGGTGGCTCCTACTTTGTTCAGGAGGTCCAAGCCCAGAATGCAGCGATCCTGTATCTCCGCCAGCCAGAATTCGTGTTGGATCGTGCAGTCTCCGAGCTGGATCTCCAGACGCCGTCGTCCCAGCATGGACGCGACCTGGCCGGTGACAGTGCGGAGGCAAATCTCGGTGGGCGTCCAGCCTCCCAGCCATCCATCACCTTCTCTGGGGAGGACCCCGGGCCGCAGGATGGAGATGGTGGAGCCTGTGTCGACCAAGGCCTTGCACTGCACCCCATTTAGGAGGCAGGGTGCATGCAGACTGTTGCCCTGGCCAACACGGCCCACCATTGCCACCGCGTCGTTCTCATTGTCTCGATGGGTGGGGGAAGGAAGGTGAAGGAGCGGCGGGCCCCCATTTACGCCGCTCCTTTTTCGTTTCCCGCCGACGACGTCTCTTGTTCAGACGGTACTGGGTGACGGCGGCGGCGGCATTGTGCATGCAGGTGACCCGGGCTTCCGCAGTTCCAGCAGCGCCTTACAGGCGTGGTCTGCCTGACAGTGGCGGTATCCTCGTCTCCATCGCTATCTTCCTTTCCTCTGACCGCGCGGACTTTGGGGATCCGGACTCGCTCACCCTCCTCGAGCACGGCCTCAATCCTTAGGGCATGGGTTAAAGCCTGCTCTAGGGAGGTTGGGGCAACGAGCCGAACCTGTTGTCTGAGCGCGGTGGGGTTCAGGCCATGGATGAACGCCTCCATCGCCAGGTCTTCTTGTACAGCCGGAGGTAAACCAGGATACCCCCTCCGTGCCAAGTATTTAGTGTCCGCGGCCAGGATCCCGAGTTTCTCGCCACTGGCTCTCTTGCGCGTGGCGAGGCGATCGCGCAGGCTGACGGCTGACTCCACTTGTCCAAAGCGGCGCTGGAGAGCCGTGGATAGGGTATGGAAGTCACACGGCTCCTCTGGGTCTAAATCGAGCAATGCTTGCATCGCCTTCCCTTCCAGTGCTGCCGCCAGCTGCCCCGCCTGTTCTTCTATTCTCCAGTTGTTTGCCAAGGCTGCGAGGCGGAACTTTGCTTGGTAGGCTTCCCAGGGCACAGTCCCGTCATAGCGGCCTGCCTTGACAGTACTCTTGTTGGCAGGTTGCGCTGTTTCCACCGAGGCAGGGGGCTGGGGCCACCCAGGCAGATAAGGGTTCACGCCACTTTGGTTCCGTTCTCGGCCGTCCTCTTCCCCGCCACCGGCGTGCTCGTAGCCTCTCCTGGAGTAGCCCGCTCGGCTAGCCCCGTCTAGGCTGCAGCTCCCGAGGCATCCCGCCTGGTTGCCGTCTTCGGCGTCTCTCCGGAGGTGGCGCGCTTGGCTGCCAGCTTCTTTTTGCTGCAGCAAGAGTTCGCCGCCGTGGGTCTTCTGAAACGCGAGTCTTGCTTCTCCGCTTCGCCGCTGGGTGTTCTGCATCCGTCCCGTCAGCTGGGCGATCTGTTGCTCCATCCTCTGGATCTCTTCGTCCATCTTCCAGCTGCAGATCAAGTGCGTGTCATCCATCCCGCTTCTGACACCAGTGTAGCGAGCACAGGGATTAACGGAGACACGCACACAATAGCTCTTTTAGGTAATGCAGTTTATTAAGCAGCTAACAGCACGTCAGCGCCCTCCACGAACACACACACACAGCCCTTCCCCACCCCAGAGCACTACTCTGCCTCTCAGGGTGACATTCACATATTTAACAAATAACACAGGAAGGGTAATAACAATTACAGGAAAATGCATGGAACAGTACTGGAACTTTTACAGGAACAACAAACAATAATTCAGTTTCTCCCCTACCATAGTTCGTACTCCCAGCATCCTCTGCTGCACATTAACCAAATGTAGGGGACTGGCTCCGGGCACAGCGCCTTATTCGCCGACAGGTGGCAACGGCGAGTCAGTCCAGCCGTGCCCGTTACATTACTTTCACTTCCCATAAGCTTCAAGGTCCCAATGTGTTTGAACAAACAATCAAAAAATGGAAAAAACAAAAATAAACAGGAGCTCCCCAAAAAGTAAATAGTTTGATTTCACCCAATCCACAGAATGAAGTCATCCAGATAACTACAACAAAAATGAGATCAGCCTAGTACATAAGGAAAAATCCCAGTTGGTATCTGCAGTTTAATTCCAGTGTTCAGTCCCAATCGCTTTGTGTATAAGCACGTTTGCAGCAGCACTAGTTTGTTTAGCTAGTTGAACGTTTCTATGTAGTGTTTACAGCAGTTGTTTATAACATAACGTAAACACTATTTTTACTTCAACACTGACAAAAACAACAAACTCTAGACTCTGCAAACCTAAAACAGTTTTGTTGTGAGCTTTTTTCCTACGTAGCCAGTCTGCATTCGAACATGCTGCCAAACCAGGAAACAGGAAGCTCCTGTGAGAGGGATGTTGAAACGTTTTCAAGGCTGCTCTTAAAGGGGAAATTACACAAAAGGTCATCACTTACATATCATTATAAAATTAGACCTATTAAGTTTAATCTTTATAGATTTTTTTATTTATTTCATTTGTACCTGGCCAGGTTTGCTGTAGTTCATTTAGCTGCTAGTGATACATATCTAATGTATTTGCTTACGATTGTAAGTCGCCCTGGATAAGGGCGTCTGCTAAGAAATAAATAATAATAATAATAATAATAATAATAATAATAATAATAACCTAGCGAGTGCCACAATATAACAATTCTTAGATGCTGCCACCCCCGAAGAGAAAAGACGGCAAATCCCAAACGTGTGTCTCAATTATTCATACTTTACTCATTAAAATAAGGTAAAAACAGGTATGCTGACGCGTTTCTACACGCTGTCTTCATCAGAGCGTATTGAAAGCAGGACTCTTTAGATCTATTAAATGCACCCGGTAGTCATTGTTATTTAACACCATTATCCAATTACTAAATATAGTAATCTAGCAATCAATGCATTCACTTCACATTGCATATACTTAACAATCTTATTAAACATTATTGTTGATTCAACATCATGCAATTGTCATATTACACTAATCCTCCTGGAAGATCTATTGTCACAGGTATAGCTTCAGTTATTGAATCACTATGTCAATATATAGAATTTTATTTACAACCCTTTGTCCGTAAACCTCCTTTATTTGTTTGTGATACATGTGATGTTCTTAATCGTATTAATGAGATCAGGGTGCTCCCCGATAATATTCTTCTGTCACTTGATGTCACTAGTTTGTACACCAACATCCCACATACAGGGGCATTGATGCTGTCACTTTCTATTTAAATTCCAGACCCACTGAGGTTCTTCCACCCTCTCAGTTAATTATAGATTTACTTGATTTGTGCTTAGATTCCAATTATTTTGTGTTTGAAGGTCAATATTTTTCCCAGATAAAGGGTACAGCAATAGGTGCAGCATTTTCTCTCAATTATGCCAATTTGTATGTGGGATTTTGGGAGGAGAAATTCATCTACAATTCATCTACTCTCTATGGCTTAAGATGATGTCTTATTAATATGGTCGGGATCAAAGACTCAACTTCATCATTTTGTGGATTATATTAATTCTGCAAATAGTCATTTAACCCTTTGCGGTCCTATGTTGGACAGGTCCTACATTAGAATTTTCGCTTTCCGGTCTTTAATCGTTTTTTCTCCGGACAAAGCCAAGAAAACCTTTCAATGGCCAAGTGAGACTGATAGGAGCCGAGAGCAGCCGAAACAAAAGGGGCGGATCTGAGCAATACACATAGTCCCTGCACCACAGAGCTAACACAGACATAAACAAACAAGATAGCTGCTTCCGCATCCAGCGCTCAGAGAATATCACAGACATTTGCAGAGCTTTTTGAGATGTCATAGTAATAAAATAATGAGTCAAAATAAACAGCGTGTGTAAAATAAACAGTGTGTGCGAAAATAAATTGGACCTGACACGCCTGACAGGCGCTGAATAAATGGACCGCAAAATGTTAAAATTTAAATATGAATCTGATCTAGATAGAATAATTTTTTTTTTACTTAGACATATCTAAAGGTAAAAACAGCACCTTACAAACTACTGTATTCAATAAACCAACAGATCGGAATTCATTACTTTTTTTTATTAGTTACAAAACCACTGCCAAAAATGAGTGACATTCCACCTATTTCCTTTAATATATTTGGGGATGAAAACAGATAACTGGTACAACACCAACTTTCTGAGTGAAGACAGCAGTCCACCTGAAAAAAATAAATAAAATAAGTGCACCAGCAACTGTCAAGAGTAGACACATAACATAATATATGTGTGTAAGTGTGGCAAAGTGGTAATGACGTGCAGGTGAGTGCAGTGCAGAAGAATCACACAGACAACGTTGGTACAGGTGCAAGGGTGTTTATTTAATTTAATAAATGTCCAGAGCCTTAAGGCAAAACCTGCAAATAATAATAGTGCTGGAAGTGATACAGCGGCGTGTATCACTTGTATTTATAATCCTACGGGTTTGACCCGCAACCCCAAAGTCCTGTCCAGACACCCACACTAAACACAAACACAAAGACAGTGCGTGATTAAAGTGCTAAAGGTGCAAACAAAAGACAGTTCCTGTAGTGAGAAGGTGCGTGGTGAAGTCCGGGTTTTTCGCTGGCCGGCGGCTGCAGCTCCGGATCGTGCTCAGTAATCTTTGTGAGAAACGACACACAAGACAAACAGTGTAAATACACAGACAAGCAATCACTCACGGTTTTTAGCACAAACAAGACGGGCTCCTTCTAGGTTATTTGGTTTAACCATCTGCAAAGGAACAGATCACTCAAGCCATGCCCCCTATTTATACCCTCGCCCATGACCCCGAGGTTAACGAGCGCATCCGCTCCTCCAGTCCTCGGATGCCACGCCGCTTACCATCTGGGTCACTGAGCTCGGGTGCCATAGCCCCGCCCCTTTCCGAACTGACTGACTTCCATCTACCCTACGGAATAAATTGTCGTGCCATTTCATTAAGGGTACTCTGTTCCTCGTGCACCGTGCCCTCACAGGTCGAGAGGGAGATCTAACACTAAGACTCATTCGATCTCTGTCACAGTAAGGTATAAACCACGACGAGCCATGTGGTTCCCATGATATATACCACGTCTGGGGTGGTGATAAGGTATGGTATATATATCATGGGAACCGCACAGCCCGTCGTGGTTTATACCTTACACACACATTCTATATATATATATATATATATATATATATATATATATATATATATATATATATATATATATATATAATGCTGTGAAAAAGTATTTGCCCCCTGTCTGATTTTCTGCATTTCTGCACATTTTTCACATTGTATTTGGTCAGATTTTTTTGTGGGTTGTAGTGGTATATAGAGGGAGTCTGAGAGAAAAAATGACACCAAAGTTTGGTGCTTCTTTCATTTGTTTGGTGTGCAAGGTAATCAAACATGCAATCTTCAGGTGTGAAAAAGTTATTGCCCCCCCCTAGTTAACTCAACCCAATTAAAGGGAGAATTAGGGTCAGCTGTTTGAGTACTTTGGTTAACAACCAGGCCTGATTTGGGCCAGCCCTGCCTAATATAAATCTGACTAACTTTGGCCCTTACCATCAGAGTGAAGTTGTCAGCACACAGGTTCTAGAGGCACATCATCCCCCGAACAAAAGAAATTCCTGAAGACCTCCGGAAAAAGTTATTGATGCCTATCAGTCTGGAAAGGGTTATAAAGCCATTTCTAAGGCTCTGGGGCTCCACCGAACCACAGTCAGAGCCATATTGTCCAAATGGAGAAAGTTTGGGACAGTAGTAATCTTCCCAGGAGTGGCTATCCTGCCAAAATCTCGCCAGAGCAAGGCGTAAAATCGTCCAGGAAGTCACAAAGAACCCTAGAACAACATCCAGGGATCTGCAAGCCTCTCTCACCTCGGCTAAGGTCAGTGTTCATGACTCTACCATCAGAAAGACACTGGGCAAAAATGGGATTCATGGAAGAGTAGCAAGGCGGAAACCATTGCTCACTAAGTAGAACATGCATGCTCGTCTCAAGTTTGCCAAAAAGCACCTGGATGATCTTCAAGAGTTCTGGACCAATGTTCTATGGACAGATGAGTCAAAAGTGGAACTTTTTGGCCGCCATGGGCCCCGTTATGTCTGGCGAAAACCAAACACTGCATTCCACAGTAAGGACCTCATACCAACAGTCAAGCATGGTGGTGGTAGTGTCATGGTTTGGGGATGCTTCATCAGGACCTGAATGCCTTGCCATCATTGAAGGAACCATAAATTCTGCTCTGTATCAGAGAATTCTACAGGAGAATGTCAGGCCATCCGTCCGTGAGCTGAAGCTGAAGCGCAGCTGGGTCATGCAGCAAGACAATGATGCGGAACACACAAGCAAGTCTACATTGGAATGGTTGAAGAACAAGAAATTTAAAGTTTTGGAATGGCCTAGTCAAAGTCCAGACCTAAACCCCATTGATATGTTGTGGCAGGACCTGAAACAAGCAGTTCATGCTCGAAAACCCACAAATGTCACTGAGTTGAAGCAGTTCTTCATGGAGGAGTGGGCCAAAATTCCTCCACGACACTGTGAGAGACTAATCAATAACTAGAGGAAGCGTTTGGTTGCAGTTATTGCTGCTAAAGGTGGCGTAACCAGTTACTGAGTCTAAGGGGGCGATTACTTTTTCACACGGGGGCATTGGGTGTTGCATAACTTTCTTTAATAAACAAATGAAATATGTATCAAATGTTTGTTTTATTTGTTCACTCAGGGTCCCTTTTATCTAATATGTTGTGGTTGAAGATCTGATAACACTCAGTGTCAAAATATGCAAAAATGCAGAAAATCAGACAGGGGGCAAATACTTTTTCACAGCACTGTATATATATGTAAAGGCAAGATTTGAACCCTAACTAGTCATACTTTCACTCCAACTACATAACCGCTACACTACACAGATTCACATCTTAACCCTTTCAACAGACTAGGCTACTATTTACATTGACCCTATCCAAACGGCAATACATTGCCTCAATATAGGTTGAACAATTTTGCTATTCTCGTAATGTGCGTGTGTGTGTGTTATAAGTGAAAAAAGAAGTGATATCTGAAACAGAAATACAATGGAAATGTAAAAAAACCTGCCAAGTTGTCAAAAGTGTCCAGCCATTTAAAGTGGAGATATCAAAAACACAAGATAAGTTGGAAGAAACAATTGGGGCAACCTTGGCCCCCATCAGTTTTACAGTTGTGCCTAATATTATTATTATTATTATTATTATTATTATTATTATTATTATTATTATTATTATTATTATTTATTTCTTAGCAGACGCCCTTATCCAGGGCGACTTACAATCGCAAGCAAATACAAATACATTCAAGTGTTACAATACAATTCATACAATAAGAGCAAGAAATACAATAATTTTTTCAAGTGTGACAAACCACAATTCAATAATACAGCAGATAATAGTGAAAGTTACATCAGGATATGATTAAGTACAAAATACTACAGGTTAAACACTTGGCAGATTACAATATTCTGAAGTACAGGATTAAATGCAGTAAAATAGGGGGCAGATAAGAGCAAAATAAAGCATATTTAAATGAAGGGTGATAGTGTCCCAGGATACAACAGAGGAGTTCTACAGGTGCTGTTTGAAGAGGTGAGTCTTAAGGAGGCGCCGGAATGTGGTCAGGGACTGGGCAGTCCTGACATCTGTAGGAAGGTCGTTCCACCACTGCGGAGCAAGGGTGGAGAAGGAGCGGGCTCGGGAGGCAGGGGAGCGTAGCGGAGGTAGAGCCAGTCTTCTAGTGCAGGTGGAGCGGAGAGGTCGAGTGGGGGTGTAGGGAGAGATGAGGGTCTGGAGGTAGCTGGGTGCAGTCTGGTCAAGGCATCTGTAGGCTAGTACAAGAGTCTTGAACTGGATGCGAGCGGTGATCGGGAGCCAGTGGAGCGAGCGGAGTAGTGGAGTAGCGTGGGCGAAGCGAGGTAGAGAGAACACCAGGCGAGCAGCAGAGTTCTGGATGAGCTGGAGCGGACGGGTGGCGGACGCAGGGAGGCCAGCCAGGAGGGAGTTGCAGTAGTCTAGGCGGGAGAGTACCAGGGCCTGGACCAGGAGCTGGGTAGCATAGTTGGTGAGGAAGGGTCGGATTCTTTGGATGTTGCTCTGGAAGAATCGGCAAGTGCGTGCCAGAGTGGAGATGTGTTGGGAATAAGAGAGGCAGGGGTCCAGGGTGACTCCAAGGTTCTTAGCGGAGGAAGAGGGAGAGAGTGTGGTAGATTCCAGAGGAACAGAGATAGAGAGATCAGAGGAGGGGGAGGAGGAGGGAAAGAAAAGGAGGTCAGATTTAGAGAGGTTGAGTTTGAGGTGATGCGAGTGCATCCAGGAGGAAATAGCAGACAGACAGGTAGAGATACGGGAGGAGATGGTGGAGTCAGAGGTGGGGAAGGAGAGGAAAATCTGAGCATCATCAGCATAGAAATGGTATGAGAAACCATAGGATGTGATGAGGGGGCCCAGGGAGCGGGTGTAGAGAGAGAACAGGAGAGGACCCAAGACTGACCCTTGGGGGACTCCAGTTAAGAGAGGGTGAGGTGTGGAGGTTGCTCCACGCCAGGTTACCTGGTAAGTGCGGTTGGAGAGGTAGGAGGAGAACCAGGCCAGAGCAGTGCCAGAGATCCCCAGGTCAGCAAGAGATGATAGTAGAATAGAGTGATCAACAGTGTCAAAGGCAGCAGAGAGGTCGAGGAGAATTAGGACAGAGGAGAGAGAGGCAGCTCGGGCACACTTAAGTGAGTTGGTGACAGACAGGAGGGCGGTTTCAGTGGAGTGGGCAGAGCGGAAGCCAGATTGGAGAGGGTCAAGCAGAGAGTGGTTGGACAGGAAAGCAGAGAGCTGGCGGTGTACAGTCCGCTCAAGGGTTTTGGAGAGGAAGGGTAGGAGGGAGACAGGACGGTAGCTCTGGAGGGAGGTGGGGTCGAGGGTAGGTTTTTTGAGGAGGGGAGTGATAGAGGCTTTTTTGAAGGCAGAGGGAAAGATACCAGAAACTAGAGAGGTGTTGAGGAGGGAGGAGATGAAGGAGAGTAGAGCAGGAGCAGCAGCTTGAAAGAGGTGAGTGGGGAGGGGGTCCAAGGCACACGTGGTGGGTTTGTGACCCTGGAGCAGGGAGGAGAGGTCAGAGTCTGAGAGGGGCAAGAAGGTGGAGAAGGAGGGTGAGTTAGTAGGGGTTGCAGTGGGTGTAGGAGTTGGAGCGGTGTTAAAGAGTTTGCGGATATCTGAGATTTTAGAAGAGAAGAAGGAGGCAAAGTCATCAGGGGAGATAGAGGAGGGAGGAGGGGGGGAGGGTTTAGGAGGGAGGAGAAGGTAGAGAATAGTTTACGTGGGTTGTTAGTGGAGGCTTGGATTACAGATTGGAAATAAGCACATTTAGCAGAAGAGAGAGTAGAGGAGAAGGAGGAGAGGAGAGTGCGGTAAAGGTCTAGGGCAGCAGGGAGTTTGGTTCTCTTCCATTTCTTTTCAGCAGATCGCAGTGTGATTCTTGCTGAGCGGAGCGCAGAGGAGAGCCAGGGTTGGGGAGGGGAGGGGCGAGCAGGTCGGGAGGTGAGGGGACAGAGGGAGTCGAGGGAGGAGGTGAGGGAGGAGAAGAGGGTGGAGGTAGCAGAGTCTACGGAGAGTTGTGAAAAGGAGTCGATAGGAGGGAGGTGAGAGAGAGCAGTGGAGGCAAGGACAGAGGGGGAGAGAGAGCAGAGGTTACAGCGAGAGGTGACAGTGGGGGTAGGAGGAGCAGGGGGAGGGGGGAGAGAGAGAGAAAAAGAGATGAAATAGTGATCAGAGAGGTCCAGGGGGGTGACAGAGAGGGTGGAGGGGCAGCAGGCCCTGGAGAAGGTGAGGTCCAGTTGACGGCCAGCTTTGTGGGTAGGAGGGGACGGAGAGAGACAGAAGTCGAAGGAGTGCAGGAGAGGGAGGAATCCAGCAGAGTGGCTCGGGTTGGAGAGATGGATGTTGAAGTCACCCAACAGGACAGTCGGGGTAGACAGAGAGGGGAGGGAGGAGAGTAGATAGTCGAGTTCATCCAGAAAGTGAGTGAGAGGCCCAGGGGGGCGGTACAGAACAATGAGCAGGAGTTGACAGGGAAAGGTTAGTTGGACTGCATGAAATTCAAAGGTATTGACAGAGAGTGAGATGAGATCGGAGGGGACAGAAAAGAGTAAGGAGGGAGAGAGGAGAAGACCCGTCCCACCTCCCCGTCCAGTGAGACGCGGGGTATGGGACAGGACGTAGAGAGAGGACAGGGCAGCAGGAGTAACAGTGTTATCAGGGGACAACCAGGTTTCAGTGAGAGCAAGGAAATCGAGCGAGAGGTGGGAGGCAAAGGCAGATATGAAATCAGCTTTGTTAGCAGAAGAGTGACAGTTCCAGAGTGCACCAGAGAGTGTGCGGGAGGGGGGGAGAGGCAGAGAAATGAGGTTAGAGGGGTTGGAGGAGCAGCAGCGGAGGGAGGGCTGAGGACGAGGACGAGATGACAGAACAGGGATGTGAGAGACAGTCATAGCAGGGCAAGCAGGACAAAAGGCACAGTAGGAGCAGTAGGGTGGAGGGTACAGACCTGACTAGTAGATAGCTTCTTCTAGAGCCCCGTTAGGTTTGGATCTATTGGAATAGCGTCTCAGCGCAGGCCTCCCCTTGCTGGACTCCCACAGCTAGACTCCCGGCTCTTTTGTTGAATATAGAAAAAGTTAGTAATGACAAGGAAGATTGGCTTATATCTGTACGACAGTACAGGGGGGAAAAGTAGCTTTAGTAGTGTCTATGTCCCCACTGATTTTGACTCAAACTTTTTCCCTCTTCTGACAAAAGAATTACTGTCATTATTAGACAGACATTATAAGACAGATCAAATGGTGCCTTCTCTGGTGCACAGCAATTAGCGTCCCAAGCAGTAAATCGATTAGCACAGGACCTGAATGTTTCAGATATCTGGCATCTACAAAACCCTTCTGAATAAGACTACATTTGTTTTTCCTTGCATCATAAAACACACTCAAAAATAAGGAAGCTATAATCACACCCACCTAGAACCACCAAAGCAGTCATTTTGACTGCCTTTTACAATATATATTTTTAATTTGAATATAACCTACAATACTCTATTTTTGTTATATACAAGCCTGTTGTTATCACTACTGGACTTGGCAGCCATCAATTCGTTCATTTTGTACAAGGAATGCACCGGGGAAAATATCAGTAGGAGAGATGTCATCTTGAAGCTAGCCACAGCGCTTCGGCAGAAACATTTCAATCAGAAAACTACAAAGCAGCATGCTGCTGCATCGCAACCTGGTTTCAGTGCTGCACCGACTGACACACACAAGAGAAAACATACTGTATGTTACTTTCATTTTAAATTAAAAAATAATTTCGTTTTTACAGTTTCTTTTGAAATGTTTATTTTATTATAGTTTTTCATTTTTTGCAATAGTGCTTTATACGTGGTAAGTTAGAAAATAACCCCTTTTTTGTTTAATTGTTCATTTAAATACGGCATTTCGGCTGTGCAGATGTTTAATATGACGTGCTTGAATAAAACTTTTGAATTGTATCCGATAGTTTGACTTTCATTTTAATATTGATGTTGTTTAAAATGTATTCCAAATTCTGTCCCTAAAATTTTATTAGCTTTCAATGAATTCAGTGACTTATTGGGCTATAAAATTAACTGGACAAATTCTGCCCTGATGCCACTCAATGCAGCCGCAGGAGTCATCCTGCCTTCCATCATTCCAGTCAGAAAACAATTTACCTATATGGGCATTGATATACAACCCTCCCTTCAAACCATTGTCAAAAATAACTATCTTAAAGTACTAAAAGAGATGGAGGGAGACATGGAGAGGTGGACAATGATGCCCTCCTCTCTACAAACCTGAATCACTATGGTTAAAATGAATGTCCTAACACGAATTCATTTTATTAGTGCTATGATTCCACCCCCCCCCCCCACCAGATTTAATTTGGACATTTCTGTGGAATAGCATGCACCCACAAATCAAACTGAATACAGTACAGTGCACCCAAATGAACGGTGGCCTAGCAGTCCCACACTTTAAGCTATACAGTTGGGCTTTTCAATTACGTTCACTAAAAATATAATTATAAAAATCCACTGTCTGCAGTTCCCTGGAGAGAAATCGAGGAAGCATTAGTTTCTCCGATTATAATACAAGATATTTTATTTGTAGGTCTCACAAACTAAAAATGTGCACTACACTTTGGTCCTAACGTTGTAAATACAATAAATACTGGAGGGCGGGAGAAAAGCAATGGGGCAAAAATTTAAATGTCACCAACACTCGCCTATCTGGCATAATAGAACGTTCATGTTGAGTAATCAACCCTTTGTTTTCGAACCATGGTCTAAAACAGGCATTAACACACTTGGGCTTATTAGTTTCCAGGATTTGACCTCACTTTTCAATTTACCAGGATCAACTTTTTTCTTATATCTTAGGCTGCTTTGCGTGCTTATGGGGTTCCCTGGGGGTCAGAACTTAAAGTGCATCCTATAATAGACTGGGTCTCAGGAACTACCTCTAGGGGGCTGGTCTCTGCGATATACTCACATCTGCTAAATGTGTCAAAAAATCTAATCATCAGCTAATTAATTTCAAATTGTGCCACAGAACATACTGGATGTCTCATAAGAGTTATCGTGTGTGAATCACCTCTTACCCACTTTAACCTCTGTTTTCTTAAAACACATGGCCATGTCCAGAGGTTAGTTCTTTTGGGGGCCAAGTGACATATATACTGTCCTACATAATTGGGAGAGACTTGCCATGAGACCCAGTGGTACTACTACTTAATGATGATTAGAGACTTCAAATGCTTGAGTGCCAGCAGAAAATTTGGCTTGCTGGATTGACAGAGGCAAAGCAGCTGATAGTACAGTGCTCCTCTACGGAGACTACCTATGTGGCAGTGGTTGTCATATTTCAATGATATAGTGAATATAGTTGGAGCTATCTACTGCCAACTTGGAGGGGAGCAGCGGCTGAGATAACCAAGCTATTGACTGCTGCTTAATTGTCATTGGGACGGTTAGGAAATGTGGGGATTGTCAGGATGTTTTTCATACAAGGGGAGTGTGAGTAGTTTGCAATTTCATTTATGTGCAAAACATCCCTTTGCTGAGGCAAGGCCATCTTCAAGCAACGAAGGAAAACATCAGGAACGTCCAGCCGTGCCACAACTCAGAAGCAAACTACACTGGGGTGCTTCAGTGAGAAACCAGTACTTCAAAATAAAAAGCCTTAACAAATTCACTTGCAGTGTGGATTGTGGCCAGCGGTCGACCAATTCATGTAATTGTAAACAAAGGGCAAGAAAAAGTTCTTCAAATCGCTCTTGGTTCAAATAATTACAGACTTCCCTCAAGAAACACAATAGCAGTGCATATTAAACAATGTAAGTTCAAGAGAGAACGGAAATTGAGGATGACCTTAAAAAAGCAGAGATATTGAGTTTGACTAGTGACTTCTGGACATCTGTGGCTAATCACACTTATTTGGGTGTCACCAGGCATTGGATTGATGAGGAGTGGAATTTTCGTAGTGCCACTCTACAAGTGAAAATGTGACAGGATTTCAGGATGTTGTTTTAGAGTGAAAACTGGTAGGCAGAATTGAAGCAATATGTACTGACAATGCACAAAATATTACTCATCTGAGGAATTAGCTCATCTGAGGAATGTACAACAGAGTTTGGGGGTTGGAGAATGTATCTATTGTGCGCTGGGGTGAGGTTTTGGGTTACATGTGCCTTACAATGTGAAACCTGGCACAGTTGGAAAATGCAGGAGAGTGGCTGACACACGCCAACTGTCCAGAGATAATAGTTAAGTATTTTACTTTATCTGTCAGGGCTAATTCATAAACTCTAGTAGCACTGGATTTCTCTGTATAATGTTACCTATATGTAATAATAAAACCTGATTACTGTGATTTTAAATTGTTAGTCGTGTCTAGTAACTTTTACTCTCAATAGACATTAAGAAAATATTAGACCTTGTTTTCTTACAAATTGGCAACCACAAAGGGACATGAGACATAAAAAGTCTAGCATAGCGGCTATTCAATTTCATTAAACAGTATGGAGTGAGCAGGGAACAGGTTTTTAGAACTGACTAGCAGCGAATTACATATAGAGAACCTATTGGTAAATAAGGATTATAACCTAATTCAATCAATTAATCTGTCAATCTTTATTTTATATAGTGCCTGGACCACCATCACAAAGTGCTTTACAAGATGCAGTAACAACAAGAAAATCCATAATACTTTAAATACAGAGAAATGCATAATACATGATATACAGTAAAAAAAATACTACACTACTATAGGTAGAGAAGGCTGTGTGGTCCAGTGGTTAAAGCAAAGGGCTTGTAACCAGGAGGTCCCCGGTTCAAATCCCACCTCAGACACTCACTCATTGTGTGACCCTGAGCAAGTCACTTAACCTCCTTGTGCTCCGTCTTTCGGGTGAGACGTAGTTGTAAGTGACTCTGCAGCTGATGCATAGTTCACACACCCTAGTCTCTGTAAGTCGCCTTGGATAAAGGCGTCTGCTAAATAAACAAATAATAATAGAGAAATAATGTTGGTTTTACGAACACTGATAAAGCATGTAGCGGGAGAATGAACTGGTAATGTAAAGAGTGACTAAAGAGAGCTGTGAGGGGGTATGGTGCCACAGTTTTGAGTACATTACCATATGAGTAGAAAAGTTGGGAGTTGTTATTGCCGTGAGGGATGGAGTGACAGACAGCATCTGGACATAATCAATAGCACACAACTTAATCTGAAAGAACGGGGACAGACAATATATTTTGGCGTAGTTGTTTTTTGCCATTAAGGAAAATGGGAAAAATTATAGCAAAGTATATTAAGAAAGTGTGGCAAAGTGGCTGCTGATTAAGACCAGATGCAGAGGTGATGCAGTGCAGAAACAATTACACGTGAAAACTGTAATCCAATTTGGAAAATGTTCTTTTCATTTTTACACAAATCCTGGTCTGGCGACCAAACAATAACCCTCTGGCAATACACCCCTGGAGTAAAGCTCGACAGGAGAATAATAACGATTTGTAAACACAAACAAATAATAACACGTTATCCGCTCCCACAATACTACGAACACAAATCACCGGTCCGGGTGCGTGCAGTCGTGCTCAAGGTGGGTGATAACAAATAACAGTGACTGTGGTGTTGTTGTTCCGGGTAGTGCTGGCCCAAGGCGACAGCTTCGGAGACGTGTTAGCCGTCTAGTGAATTTACAAACAAAAGACAATTACTAACAGTGCTACAAACAAACAAAAAACACACAAATATTTATTATTTATTTTTGGGAACTCTCCCGGTCCTTCCAGTTCTGTGCGTCTCTGAAACCAAGTGAAGGAACCGATTACAAGTCTCTGTCCCCTTTTTATGCTGTCACGCATGACCCCTTGGTAAACTAATGCAGCTGCCTTACATTCAGTGGCTGCTACATTCTTTACCTTCCGGGTCAATACGTTCTTGCAACAGAGACTCACCTTCTTCCAGACTGGCCAACTCCCGACCCGGGATAGAACTGTCAGTCCAGCCCGTCAAAAGAACTCTGTCCTCTCTGCTTAGCGCCCTCACAGGTCAGGAGGGAGATTTACAACCAGAACTCATTATATTTCTGTCACAGAAAGATAGAAAAAAAGAAGACATTCTTTTGGGCATGGGGCATAGAAACAATCCGAGCGATTGGGCTCAGCTCCAATTTGAGAAAACAGAAACGTAGCTATCCAGGGTTCATACACTTCTTCAACATCAAAATTCCAAACTTTTTCCAGACTTCCATTTGTTTTCCCCAGACTTGTGTTTTAGTTAGTTTCTACTAGTTTTTCAATTGTTCTCCAAATAGGTGGGCAGCCACAGAGTATTATAGCTTTTTGATCCAGAGCAGAAGTTGCTCCTGGTTCTCTAAAAGTATTTGTCAGAATCTGGAGGTGCATATCTAGCAAGAGACAATGCAGGTATGCAAAAAAGAAGTAAGATACAATCTAAGAAATGTCCAATATTTGAGAACTATGTTGCATTATTTACAAAAATAATAGAAAAAGTTTTATACTGCAAATATACTTGTGCCAAAATAGGATAGTATAATGGTACCAATAGTATACTAAAACCAGACAATTTTGGCACAAGTATACTTGCAGTATATTACTTTTTTGTAAGGGATGATATTGGATTCTGATCCAAACATCTTTATACCCTCTGTTAAATATTGAACACTATGGGAGGTGAAAAATAACAAAAATGAAATAACAAATGTGAACGCATTATATATTAAAATGTGCAAGTATCGTACATTAAACATACAAGTCAAATACTAAATACAGTACACCATCGCTATAACAACCCTGTTTGGGTCCAAAGCCTTTTGTTTGCTATAGTAAAAGGACAATCCAAAACGAACAATAGAAGCTGCTGGAGTAAGTTAAGGAAGTCACCTTAATAAAGGTATCAGCTACATTTTAAATAATATTAGTACTGTTTTAATTCTTTGATTTTCTTTATTATTACAGTATTTGTCACTACTACCACTAACAATAATAATAGCAATGAGATTGTGAATAAAAGTAGAATTACAAGTACAGTACTGTAACAGAAATATAATGGGTTTTGGTTCTCCCGACCTGTGAGGGCACTAAGCAGTGAAAGGGAAAGGCTTTAGACAGGCTGGCCTGACAGTTCTTTCCCTAGTACGGGAAGTCGGTCAGTCTGGAAGAAGGAGAGACTCCGTTGCAGGAATGTATTGACCCGGAAGGGAAACAAGGTGGCAGCTGCAGACAGTAAAGGCAGCTGCAATCGTTTACCAAGAGGTCATGTGGAATGGCATAAAGGGGCCAGAGAATCGTAAATCTTTTCCTTAGCTTGGTTCAGAGAAGCACGGAACTGGAAGGACCGGGAGAGTTCCCAAAATAATTTAAAAAATAATTTGCGAGTGTTTTGTTTGTTTGTAGCACTGTTAGTAATTGTCTTTTGTTTGTAAATTCACTAGACGGCTAACACGTCTCTGGAGCTGTCGCCTTGGGCCAGCACTACCCAGAACAACAACACCACAGTCACTGTTATTTGTTATCACCCACCTCGAGCACTACTGCACGCACCCGGACTGGTGATTGTGTTAGTATTATTCTGGGCGCAGATAACGTGTTATTATTTGTTTTGTTTTACAAATCATTATTATCATTTTCCTGCCAAGCTTTACACATTGGGGTGTATTGCCAGAGGATTATTGTTTGGTCGCCAGACCGGGATTTGTATAAAATAAAGATCCCTTTTCCAAATCGGATTACAGTTTCCATTTGTGATTATTTCTGCACTGCATCACCTCTGCACCTGTTCTACTCAGCAGCCACTTTGCCACAAGTACCTATTTGTGGCGTGCTGCATCCAGTATTCTGGCTATATCCTATTCATTGAAGAACACAGTACAATCCCCCCCCCAGTATTTAATCATATAATGAAGGCCATATAGCGAGGATGTAAGTAGTACACTCGGCTGACGGTTTGGACCTGAGACTGTTGCTGCACTCGATACTGTAAGTTACAAGCAAGCACCATACATTTAAAATAAAATCACCAGTACATTTTTTTAATCACAATAAAGAAATGAAAAAAAGTGATTTTAACATGCTACATTTATACACACCATAGGGGTTACAGAAAGCTTTTTTTTCAGTCAGTGATAATAACTATCGTATTCATTTTTTTTTCCTGGGTTGGGAAATAAAGTTAACAAGAAGATAACAAAATGTGAATCTTGGTGAGCAGAATACAGTAGCTTGTAATTCCAGTCTGTAACTTTATTTAAAAAATCATAGCCTTCAATATAAATGTATATTTTTTGGCTGTCGTAGTGTCCATTTTTTCCCTTCGTTTCACTGGAGCAGATAGAGTCATATGACATATACCAGTGCGCTGACTGGACAGGATTGCTTGAGTTGTCAGGACGTTGTCAGGGGTGTTACACTGGGCAATCCTCGCAGGATTTGGTTGCAAGCAATATAGTTGCCACTAGTAAATTGCCTAGACAGTTGCCGCAAGAGCTGCTGACCCGCTTTCGAGATCAATTATTATTAATAATAAAAAATAATCGCTGAATTATTTTCATTCTCCCATGATACTATAAAATTCCAGACATTTTAAAGACTTTCATAATGGAGACATGGTTTTTCAAACATTTACAAGCCCTGAAAATCAGTTTGGCATTTTTCCATACTTTTTCCAGACTTCCAGACTAGCGTACAAACCCTGCTATCACACTGCTGAGCTTGCAGACAAGTCACAAAGTGCAGTTAAAAAAGATTAAACAACAAAATAACCGGTTACAAGGCCATGTTAAAAGTCTTACAGAGGGAATAAAAGATTTCCATTACACGAGAGTAGATGTTAAATCTTCATGCTGATTTGAACTCGGCTCTCGCCAAGATAAGCACCAACTAAGACGCAGCTTTACAGTAAACTAATGTGATCCATCTGTGTCTCCATCCATTTGCATTTCCTTCCACTGGAAAAAAAAGAATCTCACTGATGCAACACTTAATGCTGACATCCAATTACATTTTAGAAAGAAATTGAAAGAGCAAATGAATGATGCACAGGGAGCCATTAGGGCTGCTGATAGCAAAGAAAAAGTGTATCACACACAGTGGTAAAAAGGTAAAAAAAATACCGGAGCTGCACACACAACAGATAGTGCCTGCACTTTTAAAATCAGAGGAAGAATGGGCTCAGACCCGAGATACAGCTCTGCCTATAGCCGAGTGTGGTGCTTCGGTGAGATGAGTGGAACCGATTGGTTGTCACTGCTGCCACACGAGGCCTGCAGCGCACATTTACCGGTGCGTCTGTGTCTCTGTCATACACACACCACAGCCTTGCAGCTCTTAAACCTGTTTCTCTCATTCTTGGCACACACACACTTTATTTGTATTACCATTTCTATAATGGATCCTGACTTATTGAGCCATACGGTATTGTAGTTGATCTGCTAAATTAGTAATTGCAGCCAGGGTAGGTAGTACTTTTATTTCTGTATGCGCTATTGAGAAACATGAACTTTTGAATAATGTTCCTATTAAACACTCATAACTTTTCTTTTCTACTTTTATTTGGATATGCTTTGGGAGTCTTCCCACAAGAAAGATAAGGGGTAGAAAGAAATGTAACTATGGCTACACTGATAAGCAAGCCTGCTTCAGGTCTGAATTCCCAGGTGCTGTGGAGCAGCTCATTTACTGTAGTTATTGTGATGTCACTTCGAGCACTACTTTGGTTCTTGAACAGACAACCCTGGGGAGGCTAACAGGGAGATATATAGATGATTCAATCCCTAAAGTGCATAGTTTGTGTACTGGCTTACAGTGTGATGCCTTTAGACAACTTTAATCAAGAATAATCACACAGACCCATTCAATTTGACGTTTCAACAATTTAGAGCATTATTAGTACTCTTTCGGTTTATTAAATGCTTAAAAATGGATCAAGTGGTTACAGACCACATCAGATCCCAGCTGATAGGCAATCTCGGTGGTCCAGTACCTTGTACAAACCTAACAGTGTTAATACTTCAAACAATTATGGTTATAACATATTTTGCCCTTGGACTAGACAAAATGCTAATAAACGCCCACTGCTAAAAATCCTAAAGCATCTAATATGTCACTCTTTAAAGCTAAAATATAATTCCTATCCCTTATAGCAATGCTCCAATATAAGTGAGATGTAAATTCAAGATTATGCTTACCTCCTGATATATAGAAGTGTAGTGTAGAAGTATAGACAAGAGCTGTCTTCGAAGGCAGAGGCTTCTAAATACTACCAAAAAGCAACTAGCTTTTTCAGAGATCTTCAGAGACTGGACCAAACAGCTTTTTTTACAATGGCAGCATTATAACAACATTATAATACTTGTGCAGGCATATCACTTTTTAGAAATTATTTTTTGTGTGATAGATTTCAGAGCAGACACACTTCAAACCTTCATCAATGCTAACGTTTTTATCTAGCACATATACATCAGAAAACTTGCAGCGCACATTTTCAATCACGTCATATACAGTATCTTCCCCAGTATCAGGCACAGGTTTATAGCGCTGTTATAGGAATTATTATCTGTGAAGTGTAGGTACAATAAATAAATAGGTCGTTTTGACCAGTAGCAAACCTGACAAGGATTCCTTACAACTTGTAACACCAAAAAAAAAATAATAATAAAAAAACTCCTCGTTTTATTCTCTGTAGCTACATAGGCATCCATTTTTCGGTCTGTCAAGCAAATTTCTTAGGGACTGCTGCCATCTGCCAGTGAAAGTCAAAACTGCAGACAACTTTACTATTGTCAACTTATTCATTAACTAAAGCATGTTAAAAAGATGTGTTAAACTTTGCAGATGCACATATAAGTGCCTGCACGCTATTCTCACGGGAGTGACAAATTTGGACTCGTTTGTGCTCCACGTGGAAATTGCGGGATAAGCAGCTGGGTGGTTAATTAAATCTATTGGATATGATCTCATGTCCTTTACCTTTCTAATCTTTAAAATATGTGAAGTAATCTTTGAACTGATAACATATTTTCCGGTACCATAAAGTTCTTATCACTTATTAAGACACATAATATATAGAGAGAGATATATAGAGAGAGACTTTTTTTATACATATAACACCAGCTCTGTTTAATTATTCCAGCCTTGGTCTAAAATATATTTCCTTCTTTACAGTAAAAACCCACTTCTCAGTGTGTATTTAATAAACCTCTTTCTTTTCATTTTACAAGTGTGTTTAACAGACTTAGTTCCTCTAGCTAAAATCCCCTGCTTCAACAGACCTTTGATAATTTATAGATAACGACTCGAAGAGGCCCACTTTCTAACCAGAGTTACTTTTTAATTAATAGGAAACTCTACTGTAACCACTTTCCCAAATCTATTACATTAGATCATACTTTTGCTAGATTCAAAAGACTGCTCAGACTGGTATCTCTACAGATAAGAAGAGGTCCACATCTTAATTTCAAGCAACTACCAAGCTCTCATTAATTTTATGGATAACATAATGATGTAATAAGGGCAAGATCATTTTCTTGTTTTCTTGTACTATGCAGTACTTCTCATTTGTGAAAAATAACAGTTTATACAGAGCAAAAACCTTGAGCCGAAGACAACGTCTAACCAGCCTAATGCCTAAAAATCTAATGCTGCCTCGCTCATGCAGGCGAAAACCGAGGGGCCTTTTTCAGTACATTTACTGATAAGAGCTTGTAGCTTCATGCATCTACCAATGGTTTTTAATTAGGTCACAGTTTTGCACTGAATTGTCTCATTTTTAGACTTAACAGTTTTCTGTTATAATACAGTACTTCTGTTTTCTATTACAGTAAAACATAAATAGATGCAAATACTTATTTTAGTTCAAATGTCCTATTTCGATTTTTACCCAAACATATACCCCAGAGGTTGTTTTTCTTCTGATAAATTGCAATACCTAAGAGGCTTCTGTGTTTTTGGTTCACAAAGTACTTTCTAATTAAAGTTACTGCTTTTTCTGATAAGAACTTTCATTGTGAGCATTTTCTCAAGCCAATTAAATGAGATCCTTATTTCTTCCTTCACAGTTTTTCTGTTACAATACTTGTTTACTATTACAGCAAAACCGTAAAACACTTACACTGCACAAAAAATATGGGTTAACAATAGAGTAAACATATTGTAAACACATACAAACATATGGTTTCATAAGTTTGCAAAGGGTGCAAACAGTTTGGAAAATTAATGTTTACAAATGGTTTACAGAGACTAGAAACCAAATGAAGGTCTTCATGTCCATTTTGACATCAGGTTTACACATTTGTAAAACATTGGTTTACAATCTGTGTAAACATTAGCGCATATCCCGTTTACAAAGATTTACATGATTTAAAGTAAACCAGTTTTGGTTGTTTAAATAAGGTTTACAAAAAGCAGGTAAACTTATTGTGCAGTACAGTTTACAAGATTGCAAACATGTTTTTGTGAATGGTTTACACATACCTTTTAGGAGCAGGTAAACATATGTGCAATACAGTTCACAAGATTGCAAACTTGTGTTTAGACAAAAGTTCACACCATTTAAACACCATTGTGTTAACATAAACATATTTCAAATAATAACAGACACTTTTATTGTATTTCAAATACACTTTATTAGTGTTAAAAAAACACTAAAAGAACATTTAAACAATATTAAATAACATTTAGGATTTTAGAAAAACCTTGCCAAATAAAAGTAGTAAAAAAGGTGAAATACAAATGTGGTTGCATTAAACAGAAAAGTTAGTTGTTGCAGTTGTAGCAGTTATACAATTTAACTCAAAATTGAGTTTACAGGAAACATTTTTTTCCCCAATACTTTTTTTTATTATTAAATCGAATTAGCCAACCATGAGAATTAGTCAGGTAAATCTGGCCTATTATACTTTGAAAAAGAACCTCTTTTTCGAGGAAGTTTGCACTTTCTTTTCTTTTTGATCATGCTGTATGCTATATCAAATGCCCTTTTGTACTCTCTAAACCTTCCTGATTCCCACTTCCGTGGTCTGACCACCTTCACAGCCATTTGTTCTCCCTGATTAAATGGATTGTCTTCCTCCCCAGACTCCTCAGTGCTCATCGTCACTTCCACAAGAAGAACTTGAAGCGCATTTGCCATGGTTTTCTTGTCCACCTCTGACAACGAGGAGTGAGGGACCCCTTGTATACGACATTGGCATTTCTAAAAAAAAAAAAAGACAACAAGCAACTGAAGAATACACCTTTTAGTAATGATTGGGGGCCTAGCTCTGGGGTTCTAGATGTTCTTAAATGCATTCTGAGCTGTTTTGGACTGTCATATGTGCCACGATATATATTTGACAGTCTTTATGGCATAATCCAAACCTGGGAAATACCATTTAATTGGAATTCCAACAGGAATTCCAACAAACTTTCACACATGATTTTATGTCAAAAGTGGTAGATAAAGAGCGTATAATTCAGTAACAATTGTGGTCAACATTAAAAAAAATACTACATTAAAAGAAAGGAATATCTGACAGCATTGTTTGCGCATACTCTGCTTCAAATATATTATGTAAAGCAAATATTTTTTACTATTGTCGTTTACTTGTTCAATGTAATGTTTACCAGTACCAGTAAACATTACAATAACAATATCAGTACAGCCAAATATGGCTGGTATTCATGGAAGGAGGACAACTTACATCTGTCTGGCTTTTCCTCCGACGAGCCTCCAGCTGTCTGCGCTCCCATTTGTCTTTTTCATTGTCTTGTCTGCGGATATTTTGCCAATAGTTCTTTATGGCCACTAATAAAAATAATAATAATAAAAATTATCACATATATATTTTCTATATGTGTAGTTTATGAAAGGGGATTCCAAGCTGCTGATCTGAAAAAATGTGACCACACTAAAATAAAGAAAAAAATAATGCAACCCTTTAACTTGGACAAATTAAAATAAAACCTAAAATAAAAATACATTTAAATAAAACATGGTACATTATATAGACTAATGAAAAGAACTGCAGATATACCAGTTTCATGATATTGGCAGGTGCATCAGTTTTAACAGTTTTTTCAAGTGTTGTTTTTGTAATTCTGGGGTTTCATTTGTCAAAATCTATATAATTCAATTATCAAAGTTTAGTGTGCCAATATTTTACAAAACTGTAAAGTATGCTGAACATTGGAGCATTAAAAAAAATAATAATATGAATAATTGATAAAAAAAATTTTTTAAAAAAATTAAGATTAGTTTTTTAGCCCGATCTACATAGTTATTTGAAAATGGCCAAATTACACTTTTTAACTCACCACTTATTTCTTCATTGGAGACGTCTGGATTCCCCCCTTTCACGTATTCTTTCATTTTCTTTGTTAGGGTTAATTTTTTTGAACTGAGGATATTACAGAAAAAGAATATAAACACCAATGAGTTTCCTGATTGTGTTCTATAAAGGGGGGGGGGGGGCAGTAAACATTTTACCAAACATAGGCTGGTAGGATGTAAAGAATAATACATATATAAAGATATATGTTTCAGATTGCTAATGAATTGAATGAACAATTCAACCATTTCAACCATAGGGCTTTATTTAGACTTTTGGTTGAAACCTCCCCAAAATGCTCTATGGAGACGTGAATACAAGAGAAACATCAGCTTTATCAAATGGACATCTTGCATCTGATCATTACTATGGAATAAATGTGTGCTTTAATAAAATTTACTAAAGTTTACTTTTGAGTGCTCACACCAGTGCTTTCACCAGTCTGATTGTTGAAGTCTTCTTGGGTAACAACCTGATTTTTTTATAGTATATAATATATTTTATAGTAAATAAATGTGGAACACCGACTCGGACTCACCGCAGAAAGGGCATGCGGGGTCCGAGTCGCTGAAGTGACACAGGACCTCTCCTGACGCGAGCGCTCCGTGTAGCACCCTCCATCCCAGGTCCCCAGCACCTCTGGGGACCAGCGGGGAGTACAAAGCCTCCCACTGGGGACTCTCGCCCTCCGGGGGTTGGAGGGGCTCCCGCCAAGCGGTGTCTCGGCGGGAGACGAGGACGAGGAAGTGGAGGGTGTGGAGCGCCATCGCGTACAGGGTCCTCCTCGACACGGAACGAAGGGGGGTCGAGGAGAACTGCGAGATCCTGCTCAGGTGATTCTCGAGGGGAGGCTGAGGGGGGTCCCTGTAAAAGACCGGCAGCTCGGGGAGACGGATCCCCGGGAGGTTGAGCCAGAACAGCTGCCGGTCGTAGCCCAAGCGGTGCAGCTGGCGCAGGAGGAGGGAGGCCAGCGCGCACCACTGCGGGGCCGGGTCTGCGTACAGGTATCTCTGCAGGGTCTGGAGGGTGTTCACCTGAGTCCTGATGCACACCAACCCTTGTCCTCCCTCGGCCAGAGGGAGGCTCAGCACCCCCGCAGAGAACCAATGCTTTCCGGCCCAGAAGAAGTCCGTCAGCTTCCTCTGGACCCTGGCCATAAACTCAGGGGGCGGGCTCAGGATGGTGAGTCGATGCCAGAGCATCGACACCACCAGTTGGTTGATGACCAGAGCCCTGCCCCTGAAGGAAAGCACTTTCAGCAGACCCGACCACGACCTCAGTCTCGCAGCAACCTTGTCCTCCAACTCCACCCAGTTGGCTGCGACCGAGGTCTTCCACCTGCCAGGGGCCTACCAACAACCCGGAGCATTTGGTCCAGTTGATCCTGGCAGAGGACACGGCAGAGTAAACGCTCTGGCAGCTCCGCATCCTCTCCAGATCGACCAGATCGGAGGCCACTAGGAGCATGTCGTCGGCGTAAGCCGACAGGACCACCCTCGTGTCTGGCGCGCCGAGCGCCATCCCCGTGAGCCTCCCGCAAAGGAGGCAGAGGAAGGGCTCGATGTACAGTGCGTACAATTGTCCGGACAGAGGGCAGCCTTGACGTACTCCTCTCCTGAACGCGAGGGGCGCGGTCAGGGACCAGTTCACCTTCAAAAGGCACTCGGCAGAGGCGTACAGCATTCGGAAGAGGCCGACGAACTTCGGCCCGAATCCGAATGCTCGCAGGGTTCCAAAGAGATACTCGTGATCCACCCGGTCGAACGCCTTCTCTTGGTCGAGAGACAAGAAGGCGACCGACCGACCGGTCCCCTTGCAGTAGTGCAGCAGGTCCCGAACCAGGAAGATGTTGTCGAAGATCGTCCGGTTCGGGACCGTGTAGGACTGGTCGGGGTGGATCACGTCTGCCAGCACGGACTTGAGCCTCAGGGAGGCAGCCTTGGCCACGATTTTGTAGTCCGTGCACGGCAGCGAGACCGGGCGCCAGTTCTTAAGGCAGCGGAGATCACCCTTCTTGGGCAGCAGCGTGATCACCGCTCGCCTCATCGCAAGGGGCATCTCCCCGTTCTCATAGGCTTCCGCCAGGACCCGCGCAAAGGCGGGCCCCAGCAAGTCCCAAAACTTTCTGAAGAACTCCACGGTCAGCCCGTCGATACCTGGCAATTTGTTGTAGGGCATCAGACTAAGAGCGCCAGAGAGCTCGGCCAGGGTCAGTCGGCCCTCGAACTCTTCCCTGACGCCCTCGCCGACCGTGGGAAGCCCGTCCCAAAGAACCCTGCACGCGTCGGAGTCGACGGGATCCGGAGAGAAGAGGTCAGAGTAAAAGGCTCTGGCCCTCTCGTTCACGCTCTCCGGATCCGTCAGAAGGGAGCCGTCATCTGCCAGAAGGCAGGTGATGTTCCTGTGGTCTCCCTTCTTTTTTTCCATAGAAGAAGTGTGAGCCGAGGTCCATCTCCCGAAGGAACTGGATCCGCGAGCGCACCAACGCCTCCCGGGACCGCTGGAGCTGCAGGTCCCGCAGGGTGCTCTTCTTCTCTTCGTACGCGCTCTGCTCGAGTTGGTCCCCGCGAGCCAGGCGGCTCTCCAGATCGAGCAGCTCCCTTTCCAGCCGCTCGATCCTTGAGTCCCTCCGCCTGTTCATGCCCCTCGTGTACTCCTGACAGAAGATCTTGATCTGCGCTTTCCCCACGTCCCACCACTGACGCCACGTGGGGAAGCGAGATCGTCTGCCGTGCCAGACCGTCAAAAGTCCCGGAAAGACTGCTCAAAGCGCTCGTCCTCCAACAAGGCGTTGTTAAAGTGCCAGTAGTCGGAAGAGCGAACGCAGTGAGCGTGGTTCCTGGTGACGTAGAACCTGTTGATCAGGGACTGAGACACCCGCCCCTCCCTCACCCTGGTGAAGGTGAAGGCGGGGACGTCTGGGTGATGCCAACGCCAGATGTCGACCAGAGAGAGCTGAGCAGTCAGCTCTCTCAGTGCTGCCGACGAGAGAGGGTAGTGTTCTTGCCCCCCCCCCCCCCACCCTGTCCGCGGCCTCGAGGGTGCAGTTGAAATCACCCCCGAGGACCACGCACTCGTCGGCGCTGATGTTGTTCATATAGGTCGACATCCGGCGAAAGAACTGGACCGGACCCGTGGACGGCGCGTACACGTTCACCAGGTGAACGAACCTGTCGCCGTCCCGGATCCGGTGGTGTAACAGACGGCCCGGCACGACTACCACATCGAGTACCGTGGGAAGAAAGGACCCGGAGAAGAGCGTCGCCACACCACAAGAGGTGCCGGTGAGATGGCTGAACGACACTCTCCCCCCCACTCCAGAAGCCAGTTGGCTTCCGCCTCTGGGGTCGTGTGGGTTTCCTGCAGCAAGCACACAGAGTAACCCCCTTTTTTCAGGTAGGCGATTACCTGGGCCCTGCGGAAAGGGTCCCTACACCCGTTGACGTTCACAGAACCAATGTGATACATGATCTTCTGTCAGGAGTTGTCGGTGACGCTCACGGGAGATCCTGAGTTCTCCCGAAGCTCACCAACTGGTCGTGTAACTTGCGGGCCCGAATGTGCACGTTCGAGCCCGAAGTTTTATTGGCGTGGCTGGCCCTGAGGAAGGACGTCACAGACTGTAAGATCCTCTGGAAGTCCCCCCATTTGTCCAGGGCCAGCATTACCTTGTCCCTGCGGTGGACAGTGGCCTCCAAGAATTCGTGGAGCTTCACCCCAGGGATGTCAGGGAGAGAAATGGACGGAACCTCCGAGCCCACGCTGCCTGTGGACTCGGTATCCTCCTCCCTATCCATCGCCCCCCTCGCGATGGTAAAGCACAACGCACTCCCTTTGGTGGGTGAGCGCATTGTGCCTTATCTTGAGCTTCACCGGTCCTCCCTGCGCCCCACCCCCAGGGGACGCGGCGGGAGAGACCGGCGGAGGGACCCTCGCGGGGACCGTCTGCACCCTGGATTTCGGGGGCGCAGACGGGCGCTCGGCGTACGCCGCCGAGCCAGATGGATTGGTCCCCGCTCTGGGTCCCTCCTTTGAGGTCTGAAGCACGGTCTCAGGCACGTCCTCTTTCCTCGAAGGAAGGGGATCCACCCTCTCGGGTCCTTCCCCTCCCTCCCCTAGAGAAAGGGGATACACCCTTTCGGGTCCTTCCCCTCCCTCCACGTCAGTCACCGGGACCGCCTCGGGCGATGTTTCCCCCCCACCCCCGATGGCCGCGCAAGGGCCGGAGCCCTCGTCGCTGCCGGAAAGGGAAGCCCGAGGCGGTTGTTCTTCCAGGGGCTCCTCCCGCGCCCCCTCGGTGACTGGAACCGGCCCCTCGATGCTGGGTCGGGGACCGGTTTCTTGGCCCTGTTGCACTTCGGGGAGGGGATCTACCTCGAGGGCACCACCTTCTGCCCTCTCGGGTTCTTCCCCTCCCTTCTGCGCTCCGGAGACCATTGTAAGCGTGGGCTCCGCAGAGCTCACGTCTGCCTCAGGGGATGTTTTCTTATCCCCCTCCGCGGCAGCACGAGGGCCGGAACCCCCGTCGCCGCAAGAGAGGGAAGCCTGAGGCAGCTCTTTTTCTGGGTGGGGGGCTCTTCTCCCCCCTCCGGCCCCTCAGCCGGGGTCGCCTGCATGGGCTCTGCATTGTCCGCGGAGCCCACGCCTGCCTCGGGGGCCAAGTCCGCCTCCTCCCCGGAGACGGGAGCCAGAGGCAGCTCCTTTTCTGGGAGGGGTTGTTCTTCCCCCCCCTCTGGCCCCTCAGCGGGGGTCGCCTGCATGGGCTCCTCGTTACCTGTGGAGCCCGCTTCTGCCTCGGTAGCTGTTTCCGTCGCCCCCTCCTCGGCAACACAGGTTTCAGGACCTGTGTTGCTACTGGAGGAAGGCGGTGCCCGAGGCAGGTGTTCTTTTGGGGGCCCCTCCTGTGCCCCCTCGGCGACCTCCGCTGCGGCTGGCCCCTCGATGGTACGTTCGGGGCCGGCGTCCGAGGTCTTTTCTGTAGCCGGGAGGGGATCTACCCGAAGGGCTCCCTCTGCCATCTCGGGTTCCTTCCTCCCTTTCTGCCCCTCAGCGGGGGCCTCCTCCATGGGCTCCACATCTTCCATGGAGCCCAAAGCTGCCTCGGCCGGGGGAGGAAGGCGAGGCTTTGGGGCCTTTTGCTTACGGGGGGCTTTCTTTGCCCCCTCATCGACCCCCCCTTGCCACCGGCCCAACAATGGTGGAAGCGGGGCCGGTCAGCAATTAAGCCTGCTAGAAATGGAGCTGCAGGAAATGAGACAGCAACAGGAGCTTGAGGAGCTGGCACACCCGCAATTCATGGAAGTCTGCACCCCTAGCAGACTGAAAGACACCAGGGAGATGGAAGAGAGTCGAAACAGCTGGGTTCAGATAGGCAGAAGCAGGGAAAAAAAGAAACTTCGCCAAACACAACCACCTGAAATCCAGACATCCAACAAATTTGAGCCACTTCAACATTTAGATGACCAAAACCAACATCAAGAGAATGAAAGGAACAACAACCAGGACCCTATGAACAGTGCTGGCCAGGCAGCAAAAAGAAGGGAAGTCAGGATTGTTGGGGACTCCATATTGAGAAACACAGCAAGCTCAGTTTGCAGTTTGGACCCCCTTACTACAACAATGTGCTGCCTTCCAGGACAAACAGGAGACGACCCGGTAGTAGTCGTCCACATCGGTACAAACAACATTGGAAGAGACAGGCCAAGATCCCTGCAAAACAAATTCAGAGAGCTAGGAAGGAAATTAAAAGACAAGACCAAAATTGTGGTATTTTCTGGGATACTGCCGGCGCCCAGCAACGGACCATATGGACAGCTGGAAATACAAAATCAAAATGCATGGCTGAAATCGTGGTGCACACAGGAAGGCTTCACCTTTCTTGAACATTGGACCACGTTCTACAACAAGGACTATCTATACAGATGGGACGGACTGCACTTAAACAGAAAGGGAACCAATCTACTCGGAGGAAGGATCCTTCAGGAGGTCCAGAAGCATTTAAACTAGAAAGGAAGGGGGGAGAAAACAAAAAAAACAGAAGGGAGACCACATCTAAACAAGGGCAAGAACTCAGGTAAGACCACTATTAAATGTATTTATCTTAATGCTAGAAAATCTCAGAAACAAAATGTTAGAGCTTGAAGCTACTGCACTAACAATTAACTACGATGTGATAGGTGTTACAGAAACTTGGTTGTTTGAGAGTGATGGAGACAAATATAATATTAGTGGGTACACACTGTATAGGAAAGACAGGCAGGACAGAAGAGGCGGAGGGGTAGCGCTATACATAAGAAATAGTCTTGACGCCCAGGTGTTAAATCTGGACAAAGAAAACAATGCAGAATCAATATGGGTCAGAATAATGGACACAAATTCAAAGGGCATAATAATAGGAGCATGCTATAGACCGCCAAATTCAGACACTGAGCAAAATAATCTGTTGTACAATGACATTCGAAATGCGTGTAGAAAAGGAGAAGCCATACTAATGGGGGATTTTAACTTCCCCCATATAAAATGGGAAAACCCGATGGGGGGTACGACGGACGAAATTGAAATGGTGGAAATGACAAATGACTGCTTCCTAACGCAATTTGTAAAGGAACCGACTAGAGGGGAGGCATGCCTTGATTTAGTCTTTTCAAATAATGAAGACAGAATAACTAAAACAGAGGTCAGAGAGCCATTGGCAAACTCAGACCACAACATGGTCTCATTTGAATTTTTTTTTTAAACCCCAAAAGTAATGACTAAAGCTAAGGTTTACAATTTTAGAAAAGCAAACTATGAAGGTATGAAACAGAGACTAACAGAAGTAGATTGGAGTAAAATAGAGAAAACATCCACAGAAAAATGATGGCTGTTTTTTAAAAATGTAGTACTAGATGCTCAAAACAATTACATCCCAAAAGTAGACAAATCTAAATCTAAAACAAAATGGCCAAAATGGTTTAATAGATCAATTAAAAAAAATATTCAGCGAAAAAAGGCACTTTACAGAGCATTTAAAAGGGACCAAAAACAAAGTAATCAGAAAGAGTACCTGGAACTGCAAGTCAAAAAGGAAGTTAGAAAGGCCAAGAGAGAGATAGAAATCAATATTGCTAAGGGGGCTAAAACCAATTCCAAAATATTTTTCCAATATTATAACAGCAAGAGAACATTCAAAGAGGAGGTTAAATGTCTAAGAGACACAAATGGCAAAATCATAGATGAAGAAAAAAAATAGCAAATATGATTACTTCTCACAGGTTTTTACAAAGGAGGACATGGACAACATGCCCGACATGTCGACCTGTTCCTATCCAATTTTAAATAACTTTAGCATAACAGAGGCAGAAGTGTTAAAGGGACTAGGAGCTCTTAAAATAAACAAATCCCCTGGGCCAGATGAGATCCTCCCAATAGTACTCAAAGAAATGAAAGAAGTTATTTACAAACCGCTAACCAAGATCATGCAACAGTCTCTTGACACAGGGGTTGTACTGACAGACTGGAAAATAGCAAATGTAATACCGATCCACAAAAAGGGAGACAAAACCGAACCAGGTAACTACAGACCAATAAGCCTGACTTCTATTATATGTAAACTTATGGAAACTATAATAAGATCCAAAATGGAAAATTACCTATATGGTAACAATAACCTGGGAGACAGCCAGCATGGTTTTAGGAAAGGGAGATCGTGTCTAACTAACCTGCTTGACTTTTTTGAGGATGCAACATTGAAAATGGATAACTGCAAAGCATACGACATGGTTTATTTAGATTTCCAGAAAGCTTTTGACAAAGTCCCACATAAAAGATTAATTCTCAAACTGAACGCAGTAGGGATTCAAGGAAATGCATGCACATGGATTAGGGAGTGGTTAACATGTAGAAAACAGAAAGTACTGATTAGAGGAGAAACCTCAAAATGGAGTGAGGTAACCAGTGGTGTACCACAGGGATCAGTTTTAGGTCCTCTGCTATTCCTAATTTACATTAATGATTTAGATTCTGGTATAGTAAGTAAACTCGTTAAATTTGCAGATGACACAAAAATAGGAGGAGTGGCAAACACTGTTGAAGCAGCAAAGGTCATTCAAAATTATGTAGACAGCATTCAGAATTGGGCAGACACATGGCAAATGAAATTTAATAGAGAAAAGTGTAAAGTATTGCATGCAGGCATTAAAAATGTGCATTATAAATATCATATGGGAGATACTGAAATTGAAGAAGGGAACTATGAAAAAGACCTAGGAGTTTATGGTGACTCAGAAATGTCTTCATCTAGACAATGTGGGGAAGCTATAAAAAAGGCCAACAAGATGCTCGGATATATTGTGAGAAGGGTTGAATTTAAATCAAGGGAAGTAATGTTAAAACTCTACAATGCATTAGTAAGACCTCACCTAGAATATTGTGTTCAGTTCTGGTCACCTCGTTACAAAAAGGATATTGCTGCTCTAGAAAGAGTGCAAAGAAGAGCAACCAGAATTATCCCGGGTTTAAAAGGCATGTCATATGCAGACAGGCTAAAAGAATTGAATCTATTCAGTCTTGAACAAAGAAGACTACGCGGCGATCTGATTCAAACATTCAAAATCCTAAAAGGTATAGACAATGTCAACCCAGGGGACTTCTTTGACCTGAAAAAAGAAACAAGGACCAGGGGTCACAAATGGAGATTAGATAAAGGGGCATTCAGAACAGAAAATAGGAGGCACTTTTTTACACAGAGAATTGTGAGGGTCTGGAACCAACTCCCCAGTAATGTTGTTGAAGCTGACACCCTGGGATCCTTCAAGAAGCTGCTTGATGAGATTCTGGGATCAATAAGCTACTAACAACCAAACGAGCAAGATGGGCTGAATGGCCTCCTCTTGTCTGTAAACTTTCTTATGTTCTTACTGTAAAGCTACGTCTTAGTTGCTGCTTATCTTGGCAAGAGCCGAGTTCAAATCAGCATGGAGTTTTAACATCTACTCTCATGTAATGGAAATCTTAATTCCAAAACTGTAAAAGCAAAACTGAATGAGCACTGACACAAAGCAAAATTCTGACACATGCCAAAATTAAATCTAATCAGAATGAAACTTCATCCAATTAACATCCAGTGATTATACTGACTTTAATGGTGGTCTGTGGCAGCTAACAGAAACAGAAGCAGTATTAGGAAACAGCAAAAGCAAGAAGCATGAACTGTGCTGAATGAAAGCACATTTTCAGAAATGTTGCGCCATTGGACTATGTGAGTGGATGGAATACATGTGTGTTGGATGAAAAGCAGATTAATTAAGTCCTTGTACCCAGTATCAGCATTAAAATAAGTAGTGTATCGGTGAGTACCGGCAGAATTCCACCCCTGATCTTAAGCCCCTTTCATACTGGCACTTCTACCTGGGTTCGGACTCGGGTTCTGGCTACCCGGGTCACAATTCTGCATAGTGTGAAACCACGAACCTGGGTCTTACTCGGGTCAAGTGAGAGAAAATGCATGATGGCCACTCGCAAGCCAACGAAATAACAAACAGACACGCCCGAAGATTTCACTTCCGCAAGGAATATTTCTGTTTATTCTGTTTTGCCATATTTTTGTTGATTTGAGACACACCATGATTCAGATTGTAGCAGGGATGAAGAAATATTTGCTTTAATCAACATTTGGGCTGACGTTTCAATCCAGAGACGCTTAGATGAATGCGTCCGTAACAATCTGCTTCCGGGGCATTGCTACGTGCGTTGTGTATTAGCTTCTGTCACCCACGTCGACCCTGCTTTTTAAAAAGCAGTACTGCGTAGTCGACCCAGCATGATACTGGGTTGCGACCTGGGTAGAGCATGGCAGTGCGAAAGGGGCTTTAGCTTGTCCTGTAACATTAGCATTTTTTGTACAAAATATGGTGCATTGTAAATATGGCCCTTGGTCTTTTAACTCATACTGTCAGGTCATATTAAAATAACATCATTCCCTGTCTCTGTGTTTAAACGCTCTTAGGGGACAATTGTCACCAGTAAACCATGATTAAATTAGAACAACTGTTAATCCATCACACTGATTTACATTCATTTTAAACATGAGTTCATTAGGGTGAGCAGGTGAGATTTTTTCTCAAGTCCCTCGCTTTTTTCCTTAGGCTTTTTCCGTCTGCTAATCATTCAATTTTAACTGCGACGAAACACTGAATTGCAAATCAAGATAATTACCGATGAAGATTTGTATTCAGTGCTTGGTTGGTGTTTCTCCCAAGTGCCTCAATGTATTTATTACATTTTCCAATAATGAGGTATACCATTTTCCCTTTTCTCTCAATCCCATCCACTGTTTAAATTACACAAAATAATAACATATTCAACTGCACAGTGACTGGCATTTTAAAGTGCTAATAATAACAATAATAAAGTAAATAACTTCCAATGCTGAATTTGAATTATGTTCCATAAATACTGAGTTTTAATTATTGCTAGAGCTGTCTATCACTAGCTTTCAGCTAAATGGAGGGAGGATAACTACCCCGTGTAGAAAGGCATGAGAATATATTGCTGACTGAGTGCAAGAACATCATGTTATTCTATAAAAAAGACAAATATCTGATGAACAATTATTTTTGTTAGTTTTGATATCTCGGCCAGTGATTTAGTGAGTTAATAGAAAATAGAGATTAATGGAGGCAAAGTTCAAGGTCACCTGCATCTCTTCTTGTTTTTCAGTGCTAGAAGCATGACAACAGCTTCATCCTATGTAGTTGTGTTTGCATCCATCCTTAAAAGAAGACAATTCTGGAACCAAAGTACTCATTCATCTTTTGACTTATGTTTGTCTTGACCTTTACTAGTTAATTAGATACATTTACACAAAAAACAACTTTCAATGACTATTTATATTTTTATGAGAAGTAAAATAAAAGTTAATGCCAGCAATTATAATTAGTTTAGTGAAAAATGTAAGAGCCTTGAATGTATGTGAGTACAGTCGGCATAGCTTTATCACTTAAAAATATCCCAATGAAACAAGACATTTAAGACAACCTTAGCCACAAAATGAATCACTGTTTTTATTTCTGCATGAAATTAAATCACATCATATCACAAGGCGAGGCACTTGCGATGTTGACATGCCAACTTTCCTTGCAACAGCAGCCTGAGAAACCGCAGGAGACTCCAGCTCCTTCAAGAGGTTGACGTGGGTTACGCAATTTACGCAAGTCACAGTGTAATCACTTACTACACTGTGCTATGCAAACTTGCTCTGAAAAGTGATCTCCATTCATCATTTGAAAATACTGTATCCCAATTAAACAAAGTGACATCCCAATTAAATGACATAAATAGCATTGGGAAGAACCGTCTCCCAGTTGTATCCCATTTAAGCAGAAATCCTGATTATCAGTATCCCGATTAGGCGGCGCCGACTGTACTTGATCATTAGTACTGACACCCATTCATTGTATATTTATAATTATTTGGTATGGTCTACATTGGCATAAGAGAAACGCAAATTACTCAACACACACAAATAATGAGCCGCAATCATGATAATGAGGGTCGCAATGAACGCCGCCTGTGCATCGGGATATTTAGCGGCCACACTTACAGGCGAGGTGAGTTAGGAGTACAGAGAGCAGTAGGTGGTGTATGAGATTTGTGGAGCACGAAAATCCAATCAAACAAAAAAATATGTTGCAGGAAGTGCAGCTAAGTCTTCTTGGTGCACGGAAAAGAAAATAAGTGTGTTCTGAGGAGGAGCTGAGAGTCCTTACAGCTGAAGTCACTCAGCATGGCATTATTTGGAAAAGGCTCAGCCAACATCTGTTATGCTACCAAATAGGCCATATGGCCCTGTGGCAAAGTGGTTAGTAGTGTGCAGGTGTAGAGGTGATGCAGTGCTCTAATAATAATACACAGACAGAATTCATGGTGCACAGTTCTTTTATTATCTGTTTCTCGGTCTGGCACCGTTCAATAATAGTGCTGGCAACTACACACCAATGTCTAGTTTGCTCAGCGAAATAATACTGTGTTTCAGTCCCAAAATAATAATACACCATTGAAGAGGCAAGCAGAGTGGACAATCCATCCCAAACAAAGTGACCCTGGGTTTGAATGTGCTGGGTCTTCTTCGTCTTTTGCTTTTAATTATATCAGAATTGTGGTCCAAGGGAATTTTTTTCTCAGCAGGGAACAGTTCTTTGGGGTAGTCAATGTGGAAACCTGGAACTGTCATGGGTCTTGGAAGAGGGCTTGGTATTTTTTTCAGATGCTATGTAGGTCACCATTTGAACAAGACATGTAACGACAGGGACATACTTAATTACATTGTTTTTTTTTCCCTGAGCCATCTCTGTGTCTGTCTGCTCAATGCTTGTCACACTTTTAGAGTTCTTTGTTTGCTTGGAAAAGGTGCCATTTGGACACATATATAACAAGACCTACATGGTTTTGTGCATGGACAGTGCCAGGAGTTGTTACTGGTGTCTTACAGACTTCACAGACAGCGGGACACCATCCTCAATTTGTAATTTGATGTATAGTGCCTTTTTGTCTTCTCCAAACCATTTTTTATTTTTACAATTTCATTCAGACTTTCTTCTTGTAACACAACCTTGGCTCTGGAGGAGGTGCAGTAATCCACTGATCATGCTTGATCATATCTACAAGAGTCCAACTGACAGCTAACTTCATGTTTGTCATCCTGGATTTTCTTTTTGACATGAATGGGTACAGGTGGACTGAATGATTTTGAGACAGCATATACACCCTGAACAGAATCAAGGCACTGGCTTGATAAACGAGATTCCTGTGTGATGTCTCTCAATTGTGTCTTAACATATTTCATTAGAACCTCGTAATGTGGACAGGGGATCCTATTGATCTTACCCTGGACAGAACCAGCAGCACTTGCAGCTACCTGTGGTTTTTCTGGAGTGTCAGCCTGGGTCTCTAGTGTACTTTTCTTTTTTGTGCTGCAGACAGAGAAATAAAAAACAAACTGTGACCTCTTTGAAATTGTCTGTATGCAATAAGGAGAATGGAAATGGCCTCATTTCTTACAGCTCATGTGGCATATACATATTTGGAAGTCTGCAGAAGGAAGAAAAACAATTAAATCTACTTTAAGCATCACAAATTAACTGTTTGCAATAATGGAATGCATAATCATTTTACATCACATTGGACTTCAATCACTTAAACAAATACAACTGCATTTGCCAAAATGCTCATTTTTAAACAAATAAAATGTACTTTGACAAGTGAATCTACTTTTTCAATAGTCTGCCATTATGCATTATTAAAAATAACATTAACAACTGATTTTTTTCTTAAATATTGATATACTGCCATTTCTACACAAACATAGGGTTGGGTTTAAAGATATCCCTTGGGCAGAAGGGACAGTGGAATAAATTACAAGTCCTGCACTGATTTAATTCTGCTGCCCTTCCAGTCTCAAGAATAGTCAAACATAGACTAAAACAATCACACTTTGTATAATAGTTAAATATTTTAAAACACAAACAACTTTACCTAGAGATACAAGATGTACATATACAATTTTTTTTGCTGAAACAACATCCACTCCAAATGATGCCATCATATAACATTATGGATTTCAGTGTTTGGGGTCAAACTTTGCAAACGTGGCTAAATGCTACCTAACAAAAATCTTTCTAAATAAAAAATGGAAGCATAATTCGCTGTTATGGAAACTACTAGTGTACAGGGAGACGGCTCTCCCACCAGCGAGCAGCAGCCAAATGGAAATAAAAAATAATGGGAATATCTATGTTGTGTATAATTTGTAAACTTCATTTAAAATTGTGCATTCTGCCATGTAATAGTAATACACACTTGAAATCTATTGCGCAAAGCCCAATGGAAAAATTGAAAATTTTGCCCCCCCCCCCCCCCCCACCTCCAGTCCTAAACAACTCACGTGGCGATTTCGGTTTGCGATTCAGAGTGAAGAGTAAAAACAAAAATATATTTGTGCGTTTCTTATTCGTATTTAATCGTAATGTTGATACTTTTTTTGCGTTTGTTATTCATCTGGATGCTTTACATTAACATTGATCTGTGTGTGATTAAATAGATAGCCTTTACAGTAAAAAAAATAAAAAAAACATAAACAATGGTTGAATTACTACATATATATATAGTGACAGGATAGCCGAGGGTTAGAGAGACTCAGAGATAAATCAAAAACACTGCTCACAGACAAAATAAAAAGGTTTAACAAAACAAATCACGAACACCATGAACCAAACACCCAGGAACAAAGTAACTGGCACAAGGGCCAACATTAAAGGTTAAACAAAAACAATTCTGTTGTCAGGTTGGGCATTCGCCTTCACTGACCACTTTCTAATCTTTACAGGAACAAAAAAAACTCACAAGCACTCCTCTCAAACATACCATGTGACTGGAGCCTAATTAACCATTAATCATTCAATTAAGGCTGCAGCCACATACTCACATGTATTTGGCAGGGATAGGAAATTAACTCTACCCCTGCCAACCACCACCAACATACAAACCACCCAATGCATGTTAAACAACAATCATTTAAAATTATAATACAATATTAACAAGCATTTACAAGCAGGGCTTTGCCCTGCTCCCTCTCATTATGTGCAGGGCTTTTCCTCTGCCCTGCCGCAGATTGTTTTTCAATTTCCTTCAAAGCAGGGGTGCATTTTCCAAGGAAAATGTGTCAAATAAATACCTTCCAGCGGTAAAACCAGAGCAAGGAAAAAAGACAGCAACTTCCATCAACACAATCCAGCTCTGTAGCAGATATTTAATAAAACAAACTTTATTCTTACATCAACATATTAAAATCGTGTTTGCTAATGCGTTTCGACAAAAGCATGTCTTCATCAGAGGAAAAAAAAAAGGTGCCTCTCGGATAACAATGGTTAATCATTGGTAATTAAACACACAGGCTTAGTAAGTTTACTCAAATAAGTATTCCATGATCATCAATTAAAGTATGTAGTACAACAGAATCACATCATTAGTTTTTTACATCTTATCTGAAGTAGTTCTACAGTTATATCATATGTACAGTTGATATATTAGATCCCCAATTCATTCACTAATATCTCATATTCAATATAAATCTGGTTACGATCAGTAAACGCACTTAATACACAATCATCAAAGTATAACAGAGTGATGTCGTCAATTCATCACATATAACGTTCATATATTTCCGCACCGGGTTCTATAGGTTAGAGTATAAACTATCTCATCTTTTTTAATATTCATCTGGTTCACTCATTTAAAATGTAACATCGTATATAATTTTCACAAATTACATAAACAATTTACATGATCAAGGTATAACAAAGTTAACCACATCTGTATTTTACTGTGTATGATTGTTGTATATTGGAAAGAAAAAGGCAATGTTACGTTGTTAGAGAAATTTTGTAAAGTAAGTATTCACAAATTACAGGTATCAAGATGGACCAATTAACAGTTTTAAATGAGAGGACACAGATTAACATCCTCATTGAGTCTCAGTGGTTCCAGTGTCTGTAAAGTAAATATCCAGTGTGCCTCTCGTCACAAAGAATGTTGACCAAATTGCCCCCACGTGCTGGTATAGTGAACTTCTCCACCTCCACAAATCTTAGTGAGTACATCCATGTCCAGCTTTAATGTAATGTTTGGCCATATCATAATCCCGGTTAAGGTTTCTTATAGCAGCTTTGTGTTCTGCAATCCGTATTTATAATGTTCTTTTTGTTTGTCCAATATACACAAGTCCACAGGGGTGTGTCAGCATGTATATCACACCAGCGGTGTTGCAGTTGGCTTTGCAAAAGTCAATGAAAGATAATTTCGGACAATTACAGCAGTCCATTGAACAATCCTGGTGTAGCCAGGAATATTACGAGCAACCAAATTCTGACGAAGATGCTAAATTCCGTTCGGCTGGAGAAAAGGTAGGCAGCACAGAGCTTTTGACACACCTGAACTAATGTTGTAGACTGTGTACTTCAGCACCATATACTAGATATCGTTTCTCACTGTCATGTAGAGTTTATAGCAGAGAACAAACTGGCATTTCACATAAATGAAATTGTAATTACTGTAAATTAAATTAACAGTATGTTGTCCAAGGGTATTATTCAAGTAGCAGAGCATAGTGATCATGAGGTGATATCTAATGTTTGTACAAGACCCAGAAAGGATGGATCTTACAGATTAATACTGAATTTAAAATAATTGAATACATTAGTACAATATCACCACTTTAAAATGGAAACTGTAATATCTGCTACCAAATTAATGAGACCTCCTTGTTAAAGATGCCTATTATTCTGTGAGATTGGCAGCAGAACATAGAAAATACCTTTGATTTGAATGGGAAGGCAAACTGTACCAGATCACAAAGGATGATTTAAAAAAAAAAAAATCCCTCCCAGCACTGTCACCTGACACTGCCACAGGTTTTGTGAGAACAGTTTGATTTGATGTGCAACTAAATGTGGGCAGATGTGGCAAAGAAGGTCTGCGTGATTTAAAAAGCAGACTTGTTTGTGCTTTGCCATGATGAAAACGGCCAGGAATATTTCACTTTAAAATTGAATGAACAAACCAAGAATTATAATGAATGAAATAAAGAAAAACTCAGAAGTTTCATTTTCTCCATCCCCAGAAATCCTCTCTGCCCCGTACTAAATTTGAAAAAATATATTAGTAGAATCCCTGAAGCCGGTCACTGGTCACAGGTGTGAGGGAAGCCTTAAAATTACTGGGCACCGTCTTCAAGTGATAGCAAACAGTGGAACCGCACTCTGTCCTTCACTTCCTCAGACAATGACAAGGACAGCAATGATCAAACACTATGTTGCTCGAAATCGCTTGCTGCAGCTCCACCTACTGTTCACAATGAAAATCTAAAAATAGGGCCTGCAAATCTTCAAAACTGCAATTTCAATGGCAATGTTCAATTTAACATCTATAAATAGTGCTTCTTTTTTAATCAGTTAAATGTTTATTAAAAAAAATGTTGTGTTTAATAATTTGTTAATTAATGCATTTTTTATTTTTTTAAGTTTTAAGGGACTGTTTTTTCTTAGGTCAGGCAGAGACGGAAGGATATTTAATAAAAAATGACTTTTTTTATTAATTAAAACATGTTTTTATGGGTTTTTTTCTATTTAGTTAGTTTACCCATTTTATAAGCACAATAAGGCACTTCAGGGTGTGGGATATACTCTAATATCCCACACCTTGTCATGCCTTATTGCTTACATATATGACTATCTGCCACACACTTACCTGGTGTATTAAACACTATAGCTGATAGAAAATCTGAGAATGGAGAAGTCAATGACAGGACAGAATGGATGCTAGATAGACAAGTATTTCAAAAAAATCCTCAAACTTGGGAAACCCCACATATTGACATTTTTGCCTCAAGATTAAATTCACAATTAGACTGGTTTGTGTCATGGAAACCAGATCTGGAAGCATCACATATAGATGCATTTCCTATGTCATTTCCTATGTATTTATTGGTATGTGTTCTCTCCTTTCAGAATGATCAGCAAGTGTATTCAGAAGATTCAAGTGGACAAAGCAAAATGGTAGTTCTTCTGACCATGATAATATAAGAACATAAGAAAGTTTACAAACGAGAGGAGGCCATTCAGCACATCTTGCTCATTTGGTTGTTAGACTATCCCAGAATCCTACCCAGATCAAGGAGTTTGTTGACATTGCCACACTCAAACATTCTGCATCCTCTGAATCACAAAATAATCTTAATGGCCTGTCAGGAGAGCCCTACAAGTGCAAAGGGTTCCAGAAGCAGCTCAGTCAATCATCTTGGATGCATGGAGAGAATCCACTAAGAAACAGTACAATGTTTATTTTAAGAGATGGGCAGTGTTCTGCAGTCAATGGAGTATTGATCCCATTCAGGCCTCTGTAGAGCATGTATTACAATTTTTGACTGATTTGTTTAAATCTGGACTAGGATACAGTACGATTAACACGGCTAGATCTGCACTTTCATCTATGACTTTACTGCAAGGAAATGAGACAATAGATGCACATCCTTTAATCGTTGGATTTATGAAAGGGGTTTTTTCAGAATAGAACAACAATGTCTCGATATGCTCACATTTGGGATGTTAATATTAATATCATTGAACTTGAGACATACAAAGAAGATAGTAACGTGTGTGTTATTAAAACTTTAGATGATTACTTTGCTAGAACAGCAGCTCTAAGAAGGTCAGAGTCGAAGTTACTGATTAGTTATTTAAAACCATATCATTATGTAACTAGCAGTACAGTAAGCAGATGGATTAGAGAGGTAATGAAAAACGCTGGGATAGATATTTCTGTGTTCAAAGCACACTGTATTATTATTATTATTTATTTCTTAGTAGACACCCTTTTCCAGGGCGACTTACAGTCGTAAACAAAAATACATTTCAAGAATCACAGTACAAGTAATAATACAATTAAGAGCAAGATAAATACAATGACTTTGGTTCTAGCAAATACAAGTATGACAAAATACGATTCAACAACGGAGCAAATAACAGTGTCAGTGATAGTTACATCAGGATATAATTAGATACAAAATACTACATATTAAATAACACTTGTGACAGATTACAGTACTCTAAAGTACAGGATTAAATGCAGTAAAATAGGGAGCAGATAAGAGCAAGTAAAGCGCATTTAAAGAAGAGTGATAAAGTGTCCAGAGGGAAAAAAGAGGAGTTCTACAGGTGCTGTCTGAAGAAGGGAGTCTTGAGGAGGCGTCGGAAGGTGGTCAGGGACTGGGCAGTCCTAACATCTGTAGGAAGGTCATTCCACCACTGCGGGGCGAGGGTGGAGAAGGAGCGGGCTCTGGAGGCAGGGGAGCGTAGAGGAGGTAGAGCCAGTCTTCTAGTGCAGGAGGAGCAGAGAGGTCGAGTGGGGGTGTAGGGAGAGATGAGGGTCTGGAAGTAGCTGGGTGCAGTATAGTCAAGGCATCTTGAAGAGTCTTGAACTGGATGCGAGCGGTGATCGGGAGCCAGTGGAGTGAGCGGAGCAGTGGAGTTGCATGGGAGAAGCGAGGCTCAGTACTAGAGCAGCGTATGTGTCAGCTGCTAGTAAGGCGTTTATGCCAGTTCAACAGATACTGAAAACAGCAAGTTAGTGCTCTGCTCATACTTTTGTAAAACATTACAATCAAAATGTAAAATTGGAAGACAAAAGTTAATTTGCCAAAACTGTACTGGCAGGAAAATAATGGTCTGTGTTTGCAAATATAATGTGCCAATTTCTTCTGGACACATATATTAATTAAAGTTATTTGTTTGAATATGCATTGTGTCCATCAAATTGCTTTAAAATCTCATGGGCTCCCTCAGTGAGATGACGATGCAGAATTGTAGATTAAATGAGACTTACCTGAGTCGGTCTGATCGGAATTGCAGAGTCATCTATTCACTGAGTGATCACATGCCCTCCCTAAGACCACCCATACATAAACTGTGTTATATATAATTGTTAGAAACTAATAAGATACAAACATTGAATAAACAACTAAGGGGTCGATATGATCAATCTATAGCCCACCAGTATAAGCCACAGCTCGATTTTATGGGAGCACTTTACAGTACTGGGGAACCACCCAGGATTGCATTGAGCACATTTTTTTAGGGGCAGTCCTAGGATAAACACAAATAGGTGGCTGATTCAATAAAGGATGAGATTACCCAGTGCTGTAAATTAAGTCCTTAGACACACCTTTGGGTCTTTATGATACAATTTTTATTTAAGAAAATGATACAATTTTACCATAGTTTTGTAAATATCAGAACATATTTTTAAAAAGTATTTTTACTTTTTAATAATGAGTAAAAGCTTTATGAATTGGGCCTACAGTATCTTATTATTATTTTTTTTATTTTTTTTATCAGTAAACGCAAGGTAGATGTCCATGGATACTTAGCACATCTATCTTGGGGTGATCCAGGGGGAAAACAGGTCAGGTATCAAATATCTCTCCCCTTAAGAAAGAGCAGATGTAGATATAGAGGGCTAAGAAAACACAACTCTAATCATGAAACATTTTATTATTATTATTATTATTATTATTATTATTATTTATTTCTTAGCAGACGCCCTTATCCAGGGCGACTTACAATTGTTACAAGGTATCACATTATACATTATTTTACATTATACAGATATCACATTATTTTTACATACAATTACCCTTTTATACAGTTGGGTTTTTACTGGAGCAATCTAGGTAAAGTACCTTGCTCAAGGGTACAACAGCAGTGTCCCCCACTGGGGATTGAACCCACGACCCTCCGGTCAAGAGTCCAGAGCCCTAACCACTACTCCACACTGCTGCCCATTTTATTTAATTAAATGCAACATGCTAGTTATTGACAGACATTTTAACAATCTCAAATCCTATTAAGCTAGAAAGGAGTTGAGTCATTGCAGCAAAGGTCTCCTGAAAAGGGAGACAAGGTTAGCGCTTCACTCTAGTGATTTTATTGTTTGTATCTGCGTGTCTGATCTATTGCATTTGATTGCATTGCTAAATGGATACTTCATATAATCATTTTCAATATTTAATGTCTTACCAGTTTAATATCACATTATATGGGTTCTGCATCACTACTCTTTCTGCTTAGATGATTATTTTCCAACAATTAGTTTCTCATATTTTCAGTGAAAGTTGTTAGCTAAAACCATATATATATATATATATATATATATATATATATATATATATATATATATATATATATATATATACACACACAAACTGGGTATCCATTCAGTATTACATGGAGTATTATCTATTAGTGAAGAACCCGTCTTCTCACTCATGTTTCCCTGCAGTGTCCTTCCTCATTATTGTGTGACCTTGGCGCACCTGGGTGTGACACTGGGTGCGTGCCTGATAATTGCAAGAGGGCCGGAAACGATGGAAAAAAAGAGAGAGGTTTATACAGTGACTCGATCCTGCAACATATATTAATTAATAGGTGCTTATTTTTTTAAGTTAATTGATTTTAAAATAATCGAGGGAATGGTGGTAAGTTAATGTACAGAACATTATTTACATGGGATAGTTATTTTAGCTAATGCACCTGGCATGCTCATTTGTCTAGGATGAGTACCGTTATTCTTCCTTGAAAACGATCTGGGATCTGGGAGGTAACATAGGAATTAGGGGGGTTTTCTCATTCAGATTATGCTAGCGACACTCGCGTTAAGAGTATGCCCATCACAGGTCATAAGCAGAATTTGTAACCTTATGGACAGCATTTTCCCAATTGTGCCGCTAAATTTTCTTCAACAGAAATGCAAATCGTTAACATTATGTTTGTGATCCATATATTACCAGTATATGTTTTATTAGACGTTCGAATACAATCAAGGACAAAAAGAGGTGAGCGCTGAGTACGTATGCAATACTCACTCACACAATCTCTTCATTGTTCATACGCCTTGAGTATTTGCTGCAGATCAATGATGCATTATTTGTACCAGAACAAGCAAAAAAAAAAAAAAGACAGGAGGTGGTAAAAAAACGAACGTCTAAAGAAAACAATCATATGTGGAAGATAGCAAGCTTATGTAGGTCAGGAATAAAAAGGAGGAAAGTGCTATGGAAAATACGTTGGGAGAATTGTGTGTATAGTAGTGAGCAGATCAGGAAATTCCACTGCAGGAAATGGGAGGGTGCAGTGAGAACGAGCAGGATTAATAATTGATTGCTCTCATTTCAGGACGTGGGACGTTTCAGAAGGTAGAACTCCATGTGATTTAGTGAGTGCCTTCATCAGCAGCTGCAGTTCCTTTCATAAAACACTCATGCAGTCACAGTGCTGCAAGAAACAAGGACGTCCTTTAGACAGGAAACAGGGAGTGAGCAGTTAAATAGCCTAGCCTGCTGCTAACAGAAAGGTTGGAGTGTTAAGTCGTCGTTTGTTAAGACTCAAATCACCGGGACAGGTATTTATTTGGCTACACTGTGGGAAATTCTTGTCTATAGTTAACCCGACTGCGGGACGAAATGGGAGCTTTCCTTTTATAATGGTGCTGAAACATTTCTGGGTTCTTTAAAGGCAGTGCAATAGCTCTTTCTTTTTAGAGAGATACCCAGTAGAGTCCACCTGAAGTAACGTGTTTCGGGTTTGTATTTTACGCTACCATCTTTGTAGAATAAATGTTATTAATACATAATGCAGTCGTAGGCTTGCATATATAAGTCAGTAAAATGCACTGTACTCAATGATCATTTTAGTTTAGCATGATCACATTTCTAAGATAATATAAACTTTGTCGTTTAGGAATCGGATTATGTCGGTTCTGAAGCCGATTACATCAATGCTTTGTTTTGTAAACGTATTGATGCGCTTGAGATACATAAACTGTGAAGAAGTAACCCGTCATGTAATGGAGAATGCATGGTCTTCTGTAGTTCTCTGTGCGAATCTCGTATGGGAGAGGTGTAGGTTGTGGGACATTTTGGGATGTAATGTGCCTTTCAAATTATATGATTGCAACCAACGTTAGGGGGAGCCGTATTAATCGACATTACATCTTTTTATTTTAACTTCTTGTATTTGCTTTAGGGGCAAATACAAATTTAAGGAACCTGAAAAGTATGAGATTAGTAATTACTCGCACTGTGCTAAATAGCTGAAATGCTTGCGCTTTTATGTATAATTTATCTTATAACACGTTACAATAATTGTAGCAATTCACAGAAATAATAGTACAACTACTACGTTTATTTGATATTCAGTTATTTTCAACTGCGGAATAAAAGTTTACTTTTAGGAACCAGTTTCTACTAATACGTTTGAGAATCTAGCAGTTGCATTTATTTATTTGTTAATTTATTTATTACGCCTTTACAGATCTGCCCACAGAAGACTACTTTACTTGTCAAATCTGAATGTAAACTGTGAAGCAGAGGGAGGAAGGAATTAAAAGCCATCGCCATGGATTTTGTTATGAAGCAAGCTTTGGGAGGTAAGTGCAATTAGCGTGGGAGGACAAACAGCTACCTGATATCTGCAGTCTCAGGAGTTTAATCTGAGAGACAAGGCTAGATAGTTTAGAAAATGCAGACTAAGCGAGACAGTGCTGACCATAACTGAACTGACATTATGTCAGTGCGGCTGATTTATTTTTTTGGCAGTGGATTTACACTATTGTGTTCCGTCAGATTGACACTGTAGATGGTTAGATTCGGGTGGACACGGGTGTTTAGAATCTTTTATAAACATATCCCATACTTTCTTCACAGGTTTAATGATACTTGTGTGTGTGTGTGTGTGTGTGTGTGTGTGGGTGTGTGGGTGGGTTTAGTTGCTTTGTGTTGTCGATTGAAGTATAACAAATCTACTATTCTTATTCCGTTTAACGTCTTTTTAATGGAATATGGGTCAGCGGTCGTTTTGTTTCGAGTACTTTATTTTCTGCCGCAACTTACAAATACACAGAAACGCAAATGAAAACAGCTATTCGTTATAGCTTCATAAAAACTAAAGTGGATACAGACTGGACACAGCATAGCGCACAAAGTAGATCACATAAAGTAGATTTGTATAATGAAATTAAACACAGATTAGCTTTAAAAAATGTTCAGATCTGTGCAGTGGAATAAAATGAGCATGGGGATATTTACAACAATATAAAATATGCTACAGTATGTTTAAATGGATTTCAGTAAATTCTGCAGAAGGTTTTGGGTTGCTTATACAAGCACTGATATATTGCTGATTCAGCTAAGGTAGACAAGTAGTATACTTTTATAATAATTCTTAAGGCGTGCAGGAGCCTCATTAATAGTAGGTGTCTGCTCATACTTTATAATTTAAGCATAAACAAAAAGGTGAAAAAATACCACATGGGACATCTACAGTGTATATACGTACACATACAGTATATACCGTAGATTATAAAGCATTTGACCAGATAACTGTTAAGAACATAAATGGCTCTATATTTTTCTTAAATTTTCTTAAACTAAATAAATGTATCGATCTTTGAAAGGACCCTGACGTCTGGAAACATGCAACACACATAGTGAGTCTCATCCAGTGATTGATAACATTGACTGAGGGAACTAAAGTGCTTGTTAATGTTGACTGCACTGTTCTAACTATACCTTTTTATATATGTACTTTTTTTAAAATTGTTAGCATAAAGAATAAACCAAGTTCAGGAACCCTTTAAGGGGAATTTGATACCTAAGACTGGAAAATTAATTACATACAGGATTATTCAACCCATAAAGATATATGTACATTTTTATTTTATTTTTATTTTTTAGATCCATAGTGTTCTTTTTTTCAGTTAGTGTTTGTTCTTCTAGTTTATATAATCACAAGAGAAGCTGGGTGGACGAGCTGATGTGATGGATATCCTTGCTTGGAACTGCTGATTGCAGGGAATATGCGTCAGAGAACTGAAATGGGATTCATTCCATTAACCAGCCTTTAGATAAGGCCATTTGTCAGGCCTCTGGTACAGTACACAACAATATCAATAAAGAAAATGATTAAAACCCACTGAACTATGTGCAAAATGAATTTACTCTTGAGAAAATTGAGATATGTCAAAGTTTTCTTCCACTGCATTATTGATTTGAGGAGGGCAGAACAAAAAACTGTTGTAGAGACTTCATATTAAATGCAGCATTTAACAGCTGAATGTGTTTCTAGTTCATCCCTTAACTGTGCGCAGTTCCATCCAGTTGAGCACTGGATTTTATTCCATACCAAATAAATACAGACCGGTACAGCATATGCTCAGACAGAAAAACATAATTATTGGCCACCTCCCACCATGTATAGACCCTCCCTCACTTTTCCCCTCATACACACTAATGTATGTTCATTAATATACTGAAAACAAGTCATGCCATGGGGAAGGTAAATGCTGGAATATTGTTCCTGGGAAGCATACCTCATCACCATTACTTTCACATTCATAATGAGTAAATCTTTCCTGGACAGTTCTAGTTGCTAAGGCTGGGTGTCTACCTTGGTGTTGTAATAGATTAAACACTGTCAGAAATCACACATTGCGGGGAAGCAATAAAAAAGACAAACTGAATTATTGGGCATATAGCCAAAACTGCAGAGTAAAAATACAAGGAGGTTATAATGAGGTTGTATAATGCACTGGTGATACCACACTTGTAATATAGTGTCCAGTTCTGGTCACTACAACACCAAATGGGACATTGAGGCCCTGGGAAGAGCAAACCAGTAATCTCATGATTTAAAGAACTATGCTATGAAGAAAGGCTGAAAGAACTAAATCTATTTAGTCTGGGGGGGAAAAAGAATCAGGAGGGTGCATGATTGAGGTCTTTAAAATCTTAAAAGAAGTTGACATAGTTAGCCCAAATCTAAAAGCAAGAGCCAGCACCATTCAGTGATCAGCTATTTTGGATCAAGTTTTCCATTGTATTGCTGGCAATACACTGCTGTGAACTAGATGGTGCTGGCATGGTGCAACTGGTACTTAAGAGAAGGTCTTGAACACTTAAATGAAAAAATGACAATATTTCAGTATATTGTAATAATTGAACAACCACTCAAAGTTATTTTTCAAATATCTTACAACTGTAGGAGGCAGTAAAAACAAATAACCACTATACGATTTTATTTACAGGTTTTTACTAAATATTCGACATACTCTCCAGGTATAAGGCAGACTGTTCAAATGACATCCATCCTATTTGTTCATTTACAATGTGACGTCTATTGGATTTTACGCTGGTCAAGTGCAGACCCTGCACATTTTAAGATAATACACTTAGATATTAATCGATACATAGTGGTTTGTTTATTTTGAAAGAAAGTCAATTTCTCTTCATTGCATAAATATAACATATAGAGCACAGTGCCCTAATTGACAGCTTGTGATGCTGAGACATTTAAACCCATTCAAATAGTAGGTTTACATTAGCAAATTACAGAATGGCTATAACATGCTTTACTTTTGTTGTGTATTTAATTATATTTTATAATGTTACATTTAATGTGGAAATAAAAACAGTGCACCTGTTACTCAAGGGAAAAGTGTTAATGGATGTATGCTGAATCTTATTGATTTATGTATTGACCTAGAAACAGCCAAAAGTATGTGCTGAGCATGCATTAACTTAGCAGTATAATTAGAAGCCTGAATTAATGTATTTGACATTACAGACAAAACCAATAGATTAACAGAAAATGCATTATAGCTTACTAGATGATTATATAAAAAAGGAGAGATGCAGAAGTCACGGTGCCAGTAATAGACAATAAGAAGAGCTCTTGTTTGTGAGGTGCCAGTTGATTTGCTAGGAGCAGAAACAAATTTATATAAATCTTAGAGCATTTCTCTGGATATTTTAGGACATTACTTTTAATATTTAATGTCCTGCTTGCTTTCAATATGTTTCCTCCCGTCAGTATGGTCTGAAATTGCATTCCACTTGGGAAGGATGGCAGAGTTAATGAAGGTCAAGGCTGTGGAATCAGAGATTCTTCTTTGGGTATAACCCTTGAAGTCCCAGTGTTATATTTCAATATGGTCAACACTGCTTTTCACCTTAATTAACTGCTTCAACAGTTAGTTATCTCCACCATACTTTATCATATTGATTTCCATTACATTGAATCTGTATAGGGCTGTCAATTGATTAAAAAAATTTAACTCGATTAATCTTGCGATTACAATTTCTAATCTTAGTTAATCTTGGCTTTAATCGCATATTTAATTGATACAATTACTGCATCCATCTCATTTGTTGCTATTATTATTATTATTATTATTATTATTATTATTATTATTACCTATAAGGCCTTACATGGTCTTGGACCTTCTTATCTTCAAGATCTGCTGACCCCATATGTCACTGGTCGTTCCCTGGGATCGGAAAATGCTACTCTTCTGACAGTCCCTAAAATCTGTTTGCTCTGTTGGAGCCAGGGCATTTAGTTATAATGCCCATTGTCTTTGGAACTTGCTCCTGATTCATATCAGGAATGCTAGCACAATTTAATCTTTAAATCTTGTTTGAAAACTTATTTGTATGGGTCTGTTTATTTGTAACGATTATAGATTTGACACAGGCTTTTTGATATTTCTTTTGTAAAGAGCACTATACAAGTGAAATTATAATAATAATAATAATAATAATAATAATATCTCACTGTGTGAGAATGCTGCCCACTTGGCGGGGATATTGGTCCCTCCTGGAACTAATTTCAGGTCTGTCCTCCCAGTACTGACTTCTATCCCTCTTTAGCAGTTCTTCACATGTGTCTCTCTCTCTTTCTTTCTCTGGCTGCCATGCCCAGCAGAGTGTCATTTTCACAAAGTCTCACTGCTGCTTGCTTCTCTGACAGCCACAGAAACAGATGAGCTGTATACACAAAATTAATTAATAACATTTGAATACTTTCTTCACTTGTTTCTTAATACCGATTTTAAATAAAACACTTAATGGTTGCTATAAACTTGCTTACTTTACTTAAACATTGTAGAGGCATGATTTATGGTTTTAAATTTTTATGTTAAACTCAGATTTTCAACCATTAATATCACAGCTATATACAATGGTAGCCAAAACCAGCTATAAAAATGTCGAAATTGGGCGCTGTACTCTCCGAGATAAAACTGAAGTCAATGCGATATACAATTTTGCCAACCTGCCCTACATCTTCTGCATGCTAGAGGGTGTTAACTGACTGGAAACTGGTTTGTTACAGATTACTACTGAAATACAGTGTTTCACCAGAGGATGCCACACAGCCTGAAGCACATGAATACCCAAAGCGCAAAGCTTACATTGACTGAATTAAACTACGTTTTATACTGTACAGTACATTGCGGTAACAGCTTGAATGTGCCCAAGCCTACCATATATCAATAAGTTAAGCAATGCTTTCGCTGAAGATATGCATCATAATAATAATATTAATAATAATAATAATAATAATAATAATAATAATAATAATAATAATAAATAAAATGTTGTTAAAATGGTTATGCACACCAACAAGCAGAGCAAATAAATAAATATCCTGCTTCTCATCTGATGTTAAATTGTTTGTGTGTACGTATGCAACCTACGGTAGTTGTAAATACACGTTCATCATTCATTTTCACTTACAGTACTGCTGTGTGCACATTTAAGACCAAGAAGTAATGAATGGGTTTCTTCACAACAAGGGTGAAAGTTGGTAATGTATAGTATGAATTAAAATTTAGGATGACTAGTGAGCACAGTAATTAGTTATATGTTATGTTTCATTTTATTTTGTTTATCAAGTTTAACTATTGGTTGCAATTCATTTTGCTGGTTACACAGAACTAGCATTGAGCCGCCCCCTATTAAATAAACTATGACATGTATTGTTCCTAGAAGTATTCTTGTAGCGCACTGAACCAGATAGCACAAAAACGACTGGTTTCCTCATTTAAATTGTTTCAGGAAATTTGGAAAACAATATCCACAACATGTAATTTGCTAATATTTTTAATACAATAGCATAGGCACCAGAACTTCTTGAACTTACCGGTGCTGCAGCTTACAACGGTCACATGACACACATCACCAAAAAAAAAAAAAAAAAAAAAAAACTTGGATACCAACCATAATAAAATTTAAAATTCAAACAAAATATTTTGCCAACGAAACCAGTCACAACAATTCAACAGAAAAGCTAATACCAGTTTATTACACAACAATCAGTTCAACAATTAGTTAATTATACTACTATTATTATTTTTATTATTATTATTATTATTATTATTATTATTATTATTAGCAGACACCCTTACTCAGGGCGACTTACAGTTGTATACAAAAAATACATGTCAAGAATTACACTACAATTAAGAGCACGATACAAAATACAATAACTTCAGTCCTAATAAGAACAAATACAAAACACATTACAATTTGATATCAGGGCAGTTCAAGAGCAGATAACAGTGTATACTACTACACATTTCAAACATAACACCTAGAAAAGGGCTTGCCATTTCAGTTTAGCTTTTCATATTGTTTGCTAAAAGTAATACAATTATATATTAACATAATTAATGTGACAAAGCTTATGTATTCACAGTATTACTTTGAAAACAGTTCTGGGATCCTAACACTGTCTTTGGTGGATAAAGCACTCTCGACAACAACGATGGGTTTAAATATGTTTATTTGTTCCACGGTGTCCCTTTTCCAGTGGAAAAAAGCTTATGTAACAAACAGAAATTAATCCTAGCTCTTGTTTTGGAGCGCTAACTAAATTTAACACGACCCCTAACTTTCAGTCATATTGCTAATCCGGCTTACTGACTTTAAATATATTATTCACAAATCACAGATTTAATATACTGTAATGACCCTGGTTCTGCTGTAACCGTGTTTGGGAAGGTTCTGTGACCCAGAATCAAGGGTTCAAATGCAGCAGGTGCTCAGTGACGTCAGAGATGGGAGAATCACCACCAATCAGAAGCTCAGCTTGCCGCGTGAGCTAGATCCGGTTGCAACATTGTTGTCACAAATCAAGGGATAAGATGTTGCAACAATCAAGGGCTCGAGAGCAGGAAGCTGTGCATGCTTGGGATTGGTGGCTGGTGCAGTGGTGGCATGGCCTGGACGGGAGGGATAAGTAGCAGGCTGCTGAGATGAATGGTGTGGTGTGAGATGAAAGAGAGCTGAAAAACAGAGAAAGAATTGGAGAAGAAACAGCAAAAGAGAGCCAGAGAGAAGCGGGACTAAGAGAACCAACAGTGGATTTTGGACATTCTTTTCTTTTATTATTTTATTACAGTCTGAGTAGCACTACGCTGCTCAGATGTAGCTGTACCACTGGCTAAGTGTAGAGTCCCAGCTTAATAAGCATCCAAGAAGCTGAAAAACCTGTGTGAGTCTACATTCATCTCCACGCAACGCTACAATACTTTGTTTTACATACACCGTATTTAGATCTACATACAGTTCCTTACCTTCACACACCTTGCCTTTGATACCTGCCTGGCTTGTTAAATTAAGAGCAGGTGTATTAGTTTAACTAATTGCCAGTCAATCTGTATTCTTGGATAGCTATGGTATTCTGGGAAATGTAGTTTTTCATTCCTCATTTAAACAGCCAGAACTACATTTAATTTTTTCCACCCATATTTTTTAATGCCTACTTTATATTCCAGGGAAAAGACTGCATACTATTCAGGGTCCTATCTCCCTTCTAAATGTTACCCCGTATTCTACCTCACAATTCATTTCCACATACCCAAACTGCACGTGGAAGACGGGCACTTGTCAGACCGGTCTTGTGAAATTTCCATAATTACAAATTTGCTTCCACATAAACATTTTCCAATCTAATTTTTATTTCACATTTCTTCTGGACAGATTCAGGAGCAACAGCAATTTCATCATCACTTTGTAAATCTCCATCAATTACACGGATGTTAGATTTAAACTCAGCTTTTGAATTTCTTTCCTGGCTTTAACCACTTTTCAAACAAGCTTACAGCCCACTTGCGTACTTCTCAAAAAACGATCGCTGGCAAAGATATTCATCTGTTATATGTTTGGCAAAACGATTAATAACGTTCCTCTCTGCTCCCATTTTTTTCATTTTTATTTTTCTAATACCACTTTCTACGTCTAAAACATACTCCGCTACTATCTTCATTTTAAACAGACACTTTTGTCTGTGTAAGTGGGATTTCAAACTCAACCTCAGAGGACCTCATGACAACATTCCCGCAATGTGAAAAACAAACATTGTGCTAATCTAACAAAGGAGCAAAAATCAAATCAAATTACTAAATTAACAATTACTGTAACGCCATAAATATTTGTAAGACTTATTGTGCATTTTTCGTGTATGAAAAAAAAAATGCAAACATTTGGCATGAATATCAAATTCCACTAACAATACAAACTTTATATATTGCAACAGGTTGCCAGCATTTCAGGATCAAAATAGGTTTTATGGGTATGATTTCGCCAAATATTTTGGGTGCAAATATTTATGGCTTTACAGTAATTGAATCTCGTTATCGAACAAGTTTCAATTGGGAAGAAATGTTTTAAGTGGCATAAACAACTCAAAGTGTTGAAAATAAAATTTGGTAAAAGATAATCCACAGTTATCAAAATGTATCCCGTACTTAAAATATCACATTGCATGTAGGCTATCCTCTCTATTTAAAAAAGTGAACAAACAAGTATGATCTCACTGACAGTCTTAATTGAACACACTGATAGTTCATTTTTCAATCTGGGTAATGGATGAAAACTGGATCAAGACAAAACTGCCAGGACTGGTCAGTAAATCAATGAGAAATGTCTTACAAACTATATCACACAATTAAAGAGGTAGGAAAACTTTTTATTGGTAGACTAGACATTTTTCAAGATGTTTTGCATAACTGTAGTGCCCTGTCCGAGCAGTTTTGTCTTGGTCCAGTTTTCACCCACTCCCTTCTATGTGTGCTTTATGACGTAAAGCCTTTTCTTTTCATTGCATGTTACTGAAAAAAAAAACGCCATCAACTTGGGCAAATTGAATTTAAGTCAGGTTGTTTTTAAGGTGATCCACATGTAAAACACCCTTAATTTCTGTATAAAACAAGATGGTGGGTTTGGGAATTCAAGTAATGTAATGGTAGTATAAATGCATATTTACATTCATATTATAATAACAACGTTGCAGATCATTTCATATTCTTGCTGGACTGATCATCTCCTGTGCCCTTAAAAAAGGGTGGGTGCGCAATAATACCGATATACCGGTATATTGCGATATTCATCAGGCAACACAATAACCGGTATTTGAACAACAATACCTGTATTTTTGGTTAAACTGATTCAGGGAAATTGGAAAATGTCGGCTATTATATCACGAGATAATCGCTTCCCACAAGAACTCGTAATACGAGCAGCGCTAACACAACTGCTTAAATTCTGCAAAGTAAAGTCACATGTGTGGAATCATTTCCTAATAAAAACATAATAAAAGTATGGCTGTATATGTATCAAACATTGCGGTATGTTGTTTATGCAAGGCTGAAGTAAAATACACTGGCAGTACCACCGACCTTACATACAGTGGTGTAGACCTACATCTTAAAGTACTGGAACAGTAAATCAATTATTATTATTATTTTTAATATACAAATTCACGTTTTATTTGTATATTGAACTTGAGGTAGCATTTAAGGTAATGCATGCGTCTCGCATGCAACTTTTAGGCTTCTCCCCCTTGATCAGATTGGCGGTTTTCCAGCCAAATTTGACTTGTTTTGATAGTATCTAGCGGGTAAATGTTGTCTTTGGGGGGTTGGTTATTTATTGGCTATTTTTATCATGCATGTTTTTTTTCTATAATAAAATTAAGAATTACACAAAGGCTCAGTTATTTTGTATTCGTCACCAATTGTATCAGTACAATTTTATTTTATTTTTACATTTATTTTTAAAGACTATACTCTATATTGTGAATATCTTTTTTTTTTTTTTTCACTGGACCTCCCGCATTTGATCTCATCAAATAAAAAAAAAACAAAAAAAAAAAAAACAAGTGGCTCTGGTACTGTAAGAGAAAAAAAAAAACAAGAAAAGCAGATACATAAATTAATAGTTTATAAAATTACTTACCGGTATTTAATCACGTATCACTTATTTATGCTTTTGTAATATACTGGTATATTAAATCTTAAAAGCAAGGTCAGTCATTTATTCCAAACCCTGGGTCTCTGCACTGACCGATATTTCGAAGACGACCACCAACCAATACTTTTGGGATATGCCTGCCTTAGGTAGGTATTCACTGAGCATTTTATGTTGGAGCTGATCGATAGGCCCCTCTGTGGAGTGACGTCCTCGGTCCTGTCTGCTGAGGGAATAAGTAGTCACTCCACAGAGCTCACTTCCTCTTTTGCCTCTCACTACGGTAAGGTAAGCAATCTGTGTCACTAACCTGGGTGTGTCTTGAAAGAGCTCCTCTCAGTCGACTGCAGTTCCCTTGCATTCGTGCTGAGCGCTGGCTTGCCGCTCTCATGGAATCAGCGGCTCCATTTGAGTGTCTTTTTTCATTCTCAAGGCCTGCTTCACTTGTGTTGCAGGACGTCTTTTGTCGGCTGTCTGTCGTATGAGTGTGACAGCCTGTGCAGTATTGGTGTGTGCGTGTGTTGTCTTTCAGCCTACACCTTCAGGGAGAACACAGTTCCTCCGCTGGGGCTCGGCTTGCCGCCCCATCATTGAGTGACTCTGCTGGCTGTCATTCGCGTAGTCAGTCAGCTGTGTGTTCCTCCATCGGGGCTGCCTTGGCCTACCCGCATTAAAAAAAAAGTGTGTTCTCCCTTCTGCTCTGTTCTTTTTCAAACTAACTGAGCTCTTGCCTGCCACAGCTGTGGCTTGCTGACCAGGTGGCTGACTAAACGCGGTTAGGGTAGGCACCGCTGCATTAGCTGCCCCCCGGTGCTGCTGTACCTCGGTGCAGACTCAGCCCTTGGTACTTCGGTGCCTCGTTGCGCATGGTGCTCGATGCACACACGCTCTCCTCGGCTTCGGCCTGTGTGTCTCCCCTGGTGCATGCTGTGCGCTGACCAGGTGTGTGACTACACGCGGTCGGGTAGGCACTGCTACATTAGCTGCCCCCTGGTGCTGCTGTACCTCAGTGCACGCTCAGTCCTTGGTACTTCGGTGCCTTGGGTGCCTCGTGCGCATAGCGCGTCAGTACTTGGTGCTCAGCGCACATGGCGTTCGGTGCGCAAGGTGCCTCGGCGCTCGGTGCACTCCGGGCACTCAGTGTACACGTGCTCGGTGTGCACACCACTTCGGCTTCAGTACCTTGGTACGCATAGCGCCTCACTGCTCAGTGCGCATGGTGGCCCTCGGTGGATCGATGCCCTCTGCCTGTAGACAGTGCTCCACTCTGCTGTAGGCTACGCGCTGCCCTGGTTGTGTGACTTATGTTGTCCAGGCTAGACAACCTTGTCCAGTTGCTGTGATTGAGCCTGTGTGAACAGCTCTCTCTCTCGAGTTTTCTGGAGTTCCCCTGCAATTTATTGCTGGAAGCTGGCTTGCCACTTCCCTGGAATCAGAAACTCTGCTTCTGTGAACTCAGCTATAAATGCTGCACAACTGCGCTATGTTAAATCTTTTTCTTTTCAACATCCAACATTGCTTTGCGATTGTAGTCTGCTTTTCTAACCTTACAATGTTGGCTGTTTTGTGTTTTTTTTCTCTGCTATTGCAGCAAAAAAACAAAAAAGAGATGCATGATCCTCCACCGGGACCCGGCTCTGCTGCGCCACGCTGTTGAGTTGAATCCGCCGGCTTGTTTCAGCTCGCCTACTCGGCACGCTGGGTTAAATAAATAAATAAATAAATAAATCAGTTACCCGCGTTGCTGTGGCGACTGTTCTTTTTACATTTAGAGCTTTGCGGTTGTTTGCATGTACTGTATATGTATATGTATATATACATATAGTATATACAGTATATATATATATATATATATATATATATATATATATATATATATATATATATATATATATTCACATCATTCAATAAGATATACTGCTGTTCATATTCTTACTAATGCTGGGCTTGAAACAGAGAAAATGATATCCATAAACGGTCACAAAAATGATGCATCCATCGGACGCTACTGGCAAGCGAGCCGTGAAGACCAGGGTTTTTTTCCTCTCCTCTCCACAGTCCTTGCCCCTGTCCCATCAACATACCTTCATCTTGTAACTGGCATCAGATTGCAGTAGGCTAGGGTTTATAGCATTTTTATTAATCAAGTTTGATGTGCAATCATTCAGTCCCAGGCACATATTCTTCAGACTGTATTTTTTATGTTATGCCTTAAAAAAAATGTGTTGGCCTTAAGTAAGCAAAAAGAGAAATTGTTAGTAAAAATAAAAATGAAAATGTCAACAGGAAATTAAGACACTAAGTTAAAAACAAAGTTAAAAACAAAGTAAGAAGTATTTTTTTTCACTGATTAACAATGCTGCTTAATAAAGATACACATTTTATTTTCATTATGCTTAGAGAAATGGAAAGCGGTAACGTTAGTATTCTAAAAACGTTGAAATGTTTGTTGAAGAATAAAATTAACTGAAAGCCCAATTGAACAATACCCTGGCTTGCAGGTCTAATTACGGATTAGTAAATGAGTCTTGTGACCAAACAGTGAAGGAGAGAGTGCTGCAGTGCCCTAGAGCTTGTCACAGTCCTCGCCTTGCCAGGTTGAGTTCCCACAGTGAGTTATTAATCACCAGAGCCTAAGTCCCTGCAGTGAGTCATTCATCACCAGAGCCTGAGTCCCTGCAGTGAGTTATTCATCACCAAAGCCTGAGTTCCCACAGTGAATTATTCATCACCAGAGCCTGAGTCCCTGCAGTGAGTTATTCATCACCAGATCCTAAGTCCCTGCAGTGAGTTATTCATCACCAGAGCCTGAGTCCCTGAAGTGAATTATTCATCACCAGATCCTGAGTCCCTGCAGTGAGTTATTCATCACCAGAGCCTGAGTCCCTGCAGTGAGTTATTCATCACCAGAGCCTGAGTCCCTGTAATGAGTTACTCATCACCAGAGCCTGAGTCCCTGCAGTGAATTATTCATCACCAGAGCCTGAGTCCCTGTAATGAGTAACTCATCACCAGATCCTAAGTCCCTGCAGTGAATTATTCATCACCAAAGCCTGAGTTCCCACAGTGAATTATTCATCACCAGAGCCTGAGTCCCTGCAGTGAGTTATTCATCACCAAAGCCTGAGTTCCCACAGTGAATTATTCATCACCAGAGCCTGAGTCCCTGCAGTGAGTTATTCATCACCAGATCCTAAGTCCCTGCAGTGAGTTATTCATCACCAGAGCCTGTCCCTGAAGTGAATTATTCATCACCAGAGCCTGAGTCCCTGCAGTGAGTTATTCATCACCAGAGCCTGTCCCTGAAGTGAATTATTCATCACCAGATCCTAAGTCCCTGCAGTGAATTATTCATCACCAAAGCCTGAGTTCCCACAGTGAATTATTCATCACCAGAGCCTGAGTCCCTGCAGTGAGTTATTCATCACCAAAGCCTGAGTTCCCACAGTGAATTATTCATCACCAGAGCCTGAGTCCCTGCAGTGAGTTATTCATCACCAGATCCTAAGTCCCTGCAGTGAGTTATTCATCACCAGAGCCTGTCCCTGAAGTGAATTATTCATCACCAGAGCCTGAGTCCCTGCAGTGAGTTATTCATCACCAGAGCCTGAGTCCCTGTAGTGAGTTACTCATCACCAAAGCCTGAGTTCCCACAGTGAATTATTCATCACCAGAGCCTGAGTCCCTGTAGTGAGTTACTCATCACCAAAGCCTGAGTTCCCACAGTGAATTATTCATCACCAGAGCCTGAGTCCCTGCAGTGAATTATTCATCACCAGAGCCTGAGTCCCTGCAGTGAGTTATTCATCACCAGATCCTAAGTCCCTGCAGTGAGTTATTCATCACCAGAGCCTGAGTCCCTGAAGTGAGTTATTCATCACCAAAGCCTGAGTTCCCACAGTGAATTATTCATCACCAGAGCCTGAGTCCCTGCAGTGAGTTATTCATCACCAGCCCTTCACTCCTGTCACCCCGACCTTGAGAATCACAATGACTGATGGATGTAGACAGTTTTCTGAGCCCTCACCCACAGTCACACATATGCAGGTGCTCACTCTCACACACGCATACATTACTCACACACATGCACAGATATGATTATTTGATCTCGTCTCAGTCTTGGTAGCTTGTTTAGCATAGCATAGCATTAACACCCTGACACAGACCAAATATTTAATTCTGCAGCATGATAAGCACTTAAAAGACCCCACCAACTGAGTGCCGGAGCATGTTTGTAAATGAAAAACTTTTCTCAGGGGCTTTTCTGAAGTCGGTAGAGACTGTCTCTGCTTTTAGCTGATTTGAGGCTAAGATAGCGGGCATATTTGTGCGGAGGTGCTTTGGCAGTGACAAAAGAGTAGTCTCTGATTTTGTCATTCCCTCTTCTTCCGAAGGTCACTGGATGTAAGATACCATAAAAATGGAATTTGAACATGCAAGAATTGGCTAATTTCAAAGGATGTGAATTGATCCTATACAAATTCCATTTTAATGCTATCCCAGAAGTGGAATATTAGAGGTCCAACTTCACTATACAGGACAGTTGGAATGTAGTTAAGCTTCTTTGCTACCTAATAGCATAGGAACTGATAGGGAGAGGGACAGAGTACATAGAGTATGCAACTGTACACTACAGTAAAACTTCTATTACAATGAGTTAAATTACAATTACATTTTTTTGTTTAGTGTTTAATTGTATGAAATACAGTTAAACACTAATTTCTTGTTTCTATAACACTTACAATCAACATCCTTCTGTGTTGTCATTTACTTTCAATTAAGGCTTCCCATTCGCTCACCAAGCAGTGCAAAGTTCAAGTCAATGAAGGAGGCCGTACGCATAATTCACAGTCGAACCAAGAAACATCAACTGGAGCCAGAGGCCTAGATCCCTGTACTTTCCTCATGGGCTGCCACACACACTCCATGATCTTCTCACAGCCCACAGTATCCTCTACCCATGCGATTATGACTAGCCTCAACAAATATTGAGAAGAATGTGTACCCTGGATTGAAGTCACAGGTCCCTGACTGCCAGAAACAAGTTTGTGGACGCCTCTGGTGTTTATTTACAATATTTGCAAGCAGACCCAGTGCGTATTGGAGACCAGCGATTATTTGAGACCGGCGTTTATATTAGATCACTAGCTTCATGCGGTCATTGAGAAGTCACTAAAACACAACCTTGTAGCAACATCGTAATGCAATTTTGATATGCACTAGTGTTAACAAGGATATGGTATGCAAAATGTTGGAAAATGAACAAGCAGAAGAACGAATTTGTATTTAAAAACGGAATTAGATCTACAATTGTTATTATTATTAATAATAATAATAATAATAATAATAATAATAATAATAATAATAATAATAATAATAATAATAATAATACAAACGTCTCAAATGTTTTTAAATATGAACAATAAAAGCATTAACTATCATTATCAAAAATAATGTATTGTTTAATCTCAAACTTGTACATTGTTAATACAATAAAACATGTTAAAATACACCAAGAGGTTTGTATCTAGCTTACTTTCAGCACACTTAAAATGATCAAAACTTTTAATGTAATAACTGCTTTAAACAAATATGCATTACATGTAGGCCTACCTTAAATGACGTTTTCTATTATTATTATTTCATCGCTGTTACTTATTAGTAGTTCATTAAGCTAAAGCTCCTCCTCATCTTCCTCAGCTTCAATGGCAATGACAAAGACCCAGTGTTTAATAGAGACCCACTGTTTATTTACAATATTTGCCAGCAGACCCGGCGCATATTATCCAGGCAATTATTTGAGACCCGGCAACCACCCTACTAATTTAGTCAGTTTTTATTGGGAGCTAATGTAACCCCCTCCTGATGAATGGCAGGTACATTCTGATGAATGTACCTGCCTTTAAATATGTTTTTTGCTGACTCCATTTTTCTTAAAAAGTGAAACGACTCGATTAATTAAGACTTCAGTGAGTAACGTGCAGAATGACGATGGCAGATAAAATGAATAGCTCTGCATTTTAATGAGTGCTCTTATAATGCAAACACATTTTTCATGGCTGGCTATGGCCCTGATTATGACAGGGAAATAATTTAATGATAATAATAAATCCCAAAACGAGTAACAAAATTATAAAGTCCTTCAAATAGTCCTTTTGTTGCTTGCTTTATAACATCAACAATTTTATTTTCCTTTAAAAATGGTACAGCTCTCACGCAGACCTTGATAAATCTCTCCCAATATGTCACATTTGTTTCCTCTGTGGGACTAATTCCATTAAGACAGGTAAAAGGTCCTGTGGAGGAAGATCCCCCCAAAGAGTATAAAGACCATGTGGCAGGGCAGAAGCCTGTGTGTGGGGGAATGTAAGGTTAGACTGATATTATAATTGTTACAAACTAAATAGAAAGCAATGTTGCTGTTGTTAGTCCTTTCTGCACTGTGAATTGCAAAATAATATAATAAGTAGAAACAGACGGTGTAGCCTATTAACACGTAAACATTTTCACTATAAATGTTTTTTTGCCCTTTGTCCTCAGTACATTCAGTTTCCTTATAATGACAGACAGCAGACTGAACTAAAAAGGGATTTTCAATTAATTGCTGCATTTCCCAGTACCATTGGTGCTATAGACTGCACCAGGGGTGAGCAATTTTTTAAACAAAACTTGCTGTCCAAGGGACAAAATGCTAGAAAAATCTATTTATCCTTCTTAAAAATCTAATTTCCCCCTCCCCGTCGCACAAAACACCCAAAAAAGTAGAATATAACTTGTAGGACTTGTTTTATTTAACTGTGAACACAATCAATCAATTAGTGATTAACAGGGGCGGGTCTAGCCTTGTAGCTTGACTGGTTCACTAAATTCTTCAAGATACACAAAAGGTTCCCTGTGACCCCACCTCACCTCAACAAATTTATAACATACTTTAATGAAATGTTTGTTTTAGTGCAGTTTGGAACACATTTGCTCGTAAATTTTAAGTAACATATTAAGAGTACAACTATAATAAGCAATACTTGGGAGTTATTCAAATGTAAAAATAGCTTTTGCATGTTTTTTAAATTATTTCTCTATAAGCTGAATCCAACTCCTGATGTACAGGTGTTTTAGTTTGTTGCACCACAGATACAAAATCATTGCCAACTATTACTGCTGCTTTGTGGAATTCAGATTTTTCTTGATGTTCTTTCAGTTGTGTAACTGCTGAACACCAGATTTTTAAAGGACTTGTGTATAACCTGTCATGTTTCTCTGCATTTTGTACTGCTTTTCTACCAAAATGCATGCAATGTTTACTGTAGGCTCCTCAAATTCAACAAAGACAAAATATGTTCTTTCTTGTGTTTATTTGTATTATATACCTGATTTAACATCCCCCTGATGGCTAGCTGGAGCACTGCTGCAGCAGACTGATCCGTGGTTCATACCCTGATGTGTTTTTTTTTTATTTGAAGTACAACATTCTTTCTCTGCACTACTCTCACTAAAAAATAAATACATACATTAATTAATACATAAACACATTGCCATGAGATTTACAGTCTGTATTTTATTTTAAAATAATAATAAAATATTGTACAGATCATCTCATACATAAGCATTCCATTTATATCATTATAAACATATCTGACAATCTTCATGTTTTAATAGTTTCACAAATCAGTGGGTTGTACATGTCCAATAAATAATTAATATTGCTACTGTTCAAATCTAGTAAAAAAAAAAAAAAATATATATATATATATATATATATATATATATATATATATATATATATATATATATATATATATAGCATTTAAATCTAAAAGAAAAAATGTAAATATGGTAAATAGCAAACTAGGTTAGAAAAACTAACATCAAAAGAAAAAAAAAATCATTACATTCTTTGTCAGGGAAAGTTTATCTTCAAATGCTTCTAAACAGTAAACTTCACTTTTTTTTTTTTAAACATCCCAACAAGTACTGTACACATTTGACCACAAAGTTGAGTCAAATAATTTTTATTAAAAATATACTGTGTGTTTTTTTTTTTTTTGTAGTTCTAACTTTACTAGATTGTTACATTTAAATGTCAGGTTCATTCATTAAGAAAGCAGCATTGCTTATTTGTGGACAGTGTGGGTGGCTTAGGCTGCAAGCGGATTTTTTGTGTTCACACTGAATGCGGCGCGAATATTGATGCGGCAAGACTGCAGATTTTAGCAGAGGGAGCAGGGAAAAAATGGACCCAATCGACAAATTAAAAACCTATTTTAATATGTCAGCTGGCAGTACAATGTCGTGAAGTGAGGCATGTTGCCCTCTACATAATTCGATATAAATGTCAAAATGTTGAGTGGTGAGGATCGTGGGTTTGTATATAAATCGTTGCTGTATTGTGGAATTATGGGAGGGAGGTCTCGGGGTAGCTTTAGCTTTAATTGTTTTTTTCTTTACATTTTGTTTCATAGATACAAACTACGGTGGCCCTGAAGTGCAAAACACAAACACAAAAAGAAAAACACAAAGACATCAAGGAAAACACTGCAACATCAATGAAAACACAACAACATTAAGGAACACACAATGACATTAATGAACACACAATGACATTAAGGAAAACACAACAACAAACCTTTTACGCCCCTCTTGTCCCGCCGGCGGAACACGGAACTGCACGTAAATATTATATTTCATAACTCATTTTTAATATTATTACAAAAGCAAAAGAGAAAAAAGCTGACTCGATATCAAAATCGTTGTTTTCCTACCGTCAAACAGCGAAGGAATTTTTCGAATCCGTCATTTCACCGCTGAGATATCCCATTCGCAATGTGTCTAGTACCCCCATGCATTCAAAACAAAAGCAATCGACTAGCTTGCGTTTTGCTGCTGTGGTCTTACAACCTTCATGACGATGAAATCTCCCTGATCACGTTGTAGGGGAGGTCACAAGCGTTCCATTCATGCCTTTACTGTGTTTGTAACCCAATACATCACAGAGTAATTGATGTGCAAACAAACACGCCCACCTCTTGAATGAGATAAGGGAAAAAAAAAAAAAAAAAAAAAAAAAAAACCTTTCAAAGGCAAATGCTTGTGGCAATGGCTAGCCTGTGAGGTGACAGAAGATAACATCCCCTTTAGAACTTAGTATATCAATTGACATAAAGATTTACACAATGTTTATTTTTGGAGAGGTTTGGGGACCCTTGGGCTTAGCTTTGTAAAAACTCCTGTAGAATTTGATCCCTTTGTTCAAACAGTTCCAAATTTTTACCCAGTATATTAGACATGTTGGTGAAGCACTGGAAAAAAATCTGGCTCTTTTCATATGCTACAAGTTGAAAAAATGACTATAGAACATAAAAAAATGAAAAGCGTTTGTTGTTTTTTTATGTATTTTTTCTGGATATCTCCTTCCAGTGTGGTACTGAGTAAGACTTTTATCACACCTGAGGTTTTAGTCTTGATGCCCAAAGGGTTACCTTGAATTCAAGCCCTGAACCATGCCTGTGCTGTCTATACTTTGGAAGATATTGTGATTTATTTAAGGGCACAGCCTCCCAGGCGGAAATTGTCTGTGAGGGGCTGGGGCTTTGAGAGGTTAAGGAAAACACACTTGACATGTTAAAGAATGGATGGAGGAGCAAGGGATAAAGGAGAGGGTGAAAACTGCATGGAACAGAAAGCCGGGGGTGCAAATGAAAAATAAGGCTTTGTGATTCATTTAATGGTCCTCTGCATGATTCTGTGCGTAAAAAACTAAAGGACTGTAACACAGATGTGGCAGTAATCCCTGGTAGCATGACAAGCATTTTGCAGCCACTAGATGTTGGAATTAGCAAGCTGTTTAAGGATCGTATCAGACAGAAATGGGTGGATTGGTTATCCTGAGATGAGCGTGCTTTCACACCAAATGGAAACCTTAGGTGACCAGAACTAACCACCGTTTGCACCTGGGTTAAAGACTGTTGGGAAGACCTTAACCAAGACTGTAAATCATACTAGGGTGGTGTGACAGAGACACAGCTGCGGTACATTAAGTCATTGCCCCAGAGGGAAAGCGATGTGACAACTACGGATTGGAGGAGAAACGGCTGCACTCGCTATCCAAGGGGGCGTGACTGAAGGTACAAATAGGGGACGTGGCTAGGTGATCTGTTCCTTTGTTTATGGTTAAGAGAACCGTTGAAGGACAATTGTAAAATAACCGTGAGTGTTTAGTGTTTGTTTGTTTTGTCGGTTCTAATTATACGGTTTGTTATTTATGAGATGGCTAACATGACCCAGAGCAGTCGCTACACGCCAGCACAATCCCGGACCACACTGCACTATTGTTCAAAGATAAACTGTATTTGTACCACGAGCACTAATAGCATTCACCGTGGACTTGGACTCGTGTTTGTGTATGGTATGTGTTTAAATACTGTGCTTATTATTTCGGGACTGAACCCCGTGTTTATTTAGCTGAGCAGTACACATCGTTGTGCACTGCCAGTCCTCAATTTATTGTTTACTGTTGTCATCAGACTATTGGATTCCAAATTAAAACCACCATTTCACCAGTACTTTGTTGTCTGTCGTTATCTTGAACACTGCATCACCTCTCCTGTGCACTGCAACACACCTTGCCACAGGTGGTCAAACTTTTTTTTTTTTTTTTTAACAAACACAACCCTAAATAGGTTATTATCAGTAGTTTTTACTTAACTTAAACATATCTGAAATTAACATTTTAAATAAAATGTTTTAAAAGTGTACAAATTATTTTTTATGCACCAAATTCGACTACATTTCCTGCCCAGTGGCCATCTTGGATTTAAGTTTTGCACTTCTGACTGACTTTAGCTTTTAGAATGAAAAAAAGTTAACTATTTTATTAATGTCATCCTGTTTTTTCAGCACAGCCTCTGACAGACTCTGGGGGAGCGGGTGGAGGATGTGGCTGGCTGTGACAGGAGTGAATTCCATGTTCCTTGGCATTCACTGAGTTCACTATTTGCTGCCAGGCAGCTTTCTTTCCCTGACTAGTCAGCCCGCTGCTGAGCAAACCAAATAGTGTTTTATTTTTATTTTGCCTCTACTTCAGATACAATCGCTTCTATTTTGGCATCTGTAAATCATTTTTTCTTGCCTTTTCGCTGTGTTGTAATATTATGTCAGATACATGTAGCGTCAATGTATTATTTTATACGGTTAAGTTTGCCATATATGGCTAAATGGGGGCATTTAAATGCAAATTCCACGTGCGAACAACTTTAGTAACATTGAGATTTATTAACACCTATTACAGTAATCCGTCATGTATCTGCCCGTCACATATCCGCCCTAACCGTTTATTCGCCATGATCAATCTCTTCAGCAACATTAGTTTATTATTGAACAGAGAAGATTAGTTAAAAGATTGTAGATCCTACCAAAGTTTTTGTACACTGTGTTGTATGTGCTCCGTGTGCAACCATTGCTGGTAGTGTCACTTGAGCCGTTCAGTGTGTTGATATGTAAATAAATCCTGTACGCCTGCGGGGCATATCAACTTCAACCTCCATCTCGATCTCCTGCCTGTCACTCAGCATCGAATGCATGCACCCACATGGCAGACAGCTACTCTGTCACAAGCATTAATACCCTGTATCTTTCTAAACAAGGGATTTAGGGGAGCTCCCTAATAAAAGCTGAATCTCAAAACAATAATTGTGTGAATATAGTAATTGTTACAGCTGTGTATAATGATATTTAAAACAGGATTCATTGATCTGCCTTTTTACTTTTCTACACTTACTCTGGTCCCACCGCAGTCGGATACGCAACGGATTACTGTCCAAAACACGTGCCAACATAAACTGGGCAACATCTTGAGTGCCTTACTCAAGATTGATAAATCAGAATTTAATTGTGTTTGCATACAAACAATTTAAGTAATATTTTTACACACGATTAATAAGTATAGCCCCAAGTTTGGGTGTATATGAATATGAAGTGGTGGGGGGGGAAGTCTGTACCCTCCCCCCGCACCGCTCCCACTCCCACTGTGCCTATTTGTCTCGCCTGTCCTGCTATGACTGTCTCTCACATCCCTGTTCTGTCCTCTCACTCTCACTCTTCTGCTAACAAAGCGGATTTCATCTCTGCCTTTGCCTCCCACTTCTCTCTCGATTACCTTGCTCTCACTGAAACCTGGCTGTCCCCTGGTAACACTGTAACTCCTGCCGCCCTGTCCTCTTTCTACGTCCTGTCCCATACCCCGCGTCTCACTGGACGGGGAGGTGGGACTGGTCTTCTCCTCTCTCCCTCCTTACTCTTTTCTGTCCCCTCCAACCTCTCCTCACTCTCTGTTAACACCTTTGAATTTCATGCTATCCAACTAACCTCTCCCTGTCAACTCCTGCTAATTGTACTGTACCGTCCCCCTGGACCTCTCGCTCACTTTCTCGATGAACTTGACTATCTTCTCTCCTCCCTCCCCTCTCTGTCTACCCCAACTGTCCTGTTAGGTGATTTCAATATCCATCTCTCCAACCCCAGCCACTCTGCCGGATTCCTCCCTCTCCTTCACTCCTGTCTCTCTCCACCCCCCCCCCCCCCCCCACCCACAAAGCTGGCCATCAACTGGACCTCACCTTCTCTAGGGCCTGCTGCCCTTCCACCCTCTCTGTCACCCCCCTGGACCTCTCTGATCACTATTTCATCTCTTTTTCTCTGTCTCTCCCCTCTCTCCCTGCTCCTCCTACCCCCACTGTCACCTCTCACTGTAACCTCCCCTCTGTCCTTGCCTCCACCGCTCTCTCTCTCCTCCCTCCTATCGACTCATTCTCCCAACTCTCTGTAAACTCTGCTTCTCCTCCCTCACCTCCTCCCTCGACTCCCTCTGTCCCCTCACCTCCCGACCTGCTCGCCCCTCCCCTCCCCAAACCTGGCTCTCCTCTGTGCTCCGCTCAGAAAGAACCACACTGTGATCTGCTGAAAAGAAATGGAAGAGAACCAAACTCCCTGCTGCCCTAGACTTCTACCGCTCTCTCCTCTCCTCCTTCTCCTCTACTCTCTCCACTCATAAATGTTCTTATTTCCAATCTATAATCCAAGCCTCCACTAACAATCCACCTAAACTATTCTCTACCTTCTCCTCCCTCCTAACCCCCCCTCCTCTATCTCCTCTGATGACTGCCTCTTTCTTCTCTTCTAAAATCTCAGATATCCGCAAACTCTTTAACACCTCTCCCTCCGCCCCACCCCTCCTGCTCCAACCCCTACACCCACTGCATCCCCTACTAACTCACCCTCCTTCTCCACCTTCTCTCCCCTCTCAGACTCTGACCTCTCCACCCTGCTCCAGGGTCACAAACTCACCACGTGTGCCCTGGACCCCCTTCCCCACTCACCTCTTTCAAGCTGCTGCTCCTGCTCTACTTCCCTTCATCTCCTCCCTTCTCAACACCTCTCTCCTTTCTGGTCTCTTTCCCTCTGCCTTCAAACAAGCCTCTATCACTCCCCTCCTCAAAAAACCTACACTTGACCCCATCTCCCTCCAGAATTACCGTCCTGTCTCCCTCCTACCCTTCCTCTCCAAAACCCTTGAGCGGGCTGTACACCACCAGCTCTCTGCTTTCCTGTCCAACCACTCTCTGCTCGACCCTCTCCAGTCTGGCTTCTGCTCTGCTCACTTCACTGAAACCGCCCTCCTGTATGTCACTAACTCACTAAACTCTGCCCGAGCTGCCTCTCTCTCCTCTGTCCTAATTCTCCTTGATCTGCTGCCTTTGATACTGTCGATCACTCTATTCTTCTATCCTCTCTCGCTGACCTGGGAATCTCTGGCACTGCTCTGGCCTGGTTCTCCTCCTACCTCTCCAACCGCTCTTACCAGGTAACCTGGCATGGAGCAACCTCCACACCTCGCCCTCTCTCAACAGGAGTCCCCCAAGGGTCAGTCTTGGGTTCTCTCCTGTTTTCTGTCCACACCCGCTCCCTGGGCCCCCTCATCACATCCTATGGTTTCTCATACCATTTTTATGCTGATGATGCTCAGATTTTCCTCTCCTTCCCTCCTCTGACTCCACCATCCCCTCCCGTATCTCTACCTGTCTGTCTGCTATCTCCTCCTGGATGGACTTGCATCACCTCAAACTCAGCCTCTCTAACTCTGACCTCCTTTTCTTTCCCTCCTCCTCCTCCTCTGATCTCTCTATCTCCATTCCTCTGGAATCTACCACACATCCTACAGATGTCAGGACTGCCCAGTCCCTGACCAACTTCCGGCGCCTCCTCAAGACTCACCTCTTCAGACAGTACCTATAGAACTCCTCTTTTCCCTCTGGACACTTAATGCGCTTTACTTGCTCTTATCTGCTACTATTTTACTGCATTTAATCCTGTACTTTACTGAGTACTGTAATCTGTCACAAGTGTTATTTAATCTGTAGTATTTTGTATTTAATTATATCCTGATGTAACTATGACACTGTTATCTGCTCCGTTATTGAATCGTATTTTGTCATATACTTGTACTTGCTAGAACCGAAGTCATTGTATTTTATCTTACTCTTAATTGTAGTAATACTTGTATTGTGATTCTTGAAATGTATTTTTGTTTATGACTGTAAGTCGCCCTGGATAAGGGTGTCTGCTAAGAAATAAATAATAATAATAATAATAATAATAATAATAATAATAATAATAATCAGTGGAAGACTGCCATATTAATATGCAGCAGCAGTGTACTTCATTAATGTGCAAATTAAATACATTTCACATAATGAATTAGAAACTGTGGCAAAACTCTTGTTTTAATTAGATTTACTACATAAAATAGATGCTAAGCTTACAAATGTGCCAAAAGTTAAGATAAATCACAGTCAGAATGAACTGCATCTCTTTCTGTAATAAGTGAGGATATCATTCTGTGTGATGCTCAGAAAAGATGTTTGAGTTAAAAAAAAAAGGTAATACAAAAAGTGAGTGTCATTAATAAAAGCAAATGGAATTTAATGTAGTTGTAATATAAAGTATTTGAGGACTATAGTTTGTTTCTTCCTTAGGTGGGTTCAATTAAAACAAACCCTGAAAGGGAATCGGTTATTTTGGAGCATTCATTTTTGCTTTCAAACAGACCAAGGGTGCCACTAATTTTCTAATCTGGTCTCCTGGCTTTTCATGCTTGTTAAGTTTTGGAAAATCTACTCATAATTATTCTCTACCATTTCCTGACAAAATGGTGATTGGATCCATACAACTAAATGTTGCACACAATCTAGCACTGCCTATTTAATTGTATGGCTGTCCTAGCAACACATTTGCTGCATCCTCTGTAAACAATACTGGCACACTTGTTTTCTAGGCAAATTGTTTCTAGGTTTCTAGGTCTCCTATTTTTCTTGGTAAAATGAGTTATATACCAGATACAATTTTCAACTTTGTATGGTTGCTTTAGATTAGCTGTTTAAGCATTGTCCTACTAAATTACAATGACATATTGATCTTGAAGAAAACACTTTTGTGCAGTCAATAGATATATCAGAAACAATGGTTTCTGCAGTGTTTTCCTTTATTTGTGTTGTGCCTTTAGTTTCAGAAACAGGGATATAAAATCCCACTTGATTACAAAAACAGTACTGTACATATATAATGATAATGAAGACAATAGCAAACATGTTTTATAAATTAAAACTGGGATTAATATCAGAATTCTGAAATAACATCTAAAAAATATCCTTAGGTTTTTAACTTGTTAATGTCATACTAAAAAACTCAATCTAGTGAGATTTCCCAAATCAAGGTGAATGTGACTTGATAGTTATGAAAAGTGCTCTCGTTATGGGCAGTGATCAAACATACAGGTGTGTGTCAGGGTTAGGACACATTCAGAAGGTTGAGAAGCTTTGGCACGAGACCTTCTTAACTACCGGTGTAACTGCAGCTTTATATTTCCATTGCTTTTAGCTTATTTGAATAACAATTTTGTGTTATGTTTACTTTGTTCTATAGGGGCCACCAAAGACATGGGAAAGATGTTGGGGGGTGATGAAGAGAAAGATCCTGATGCTGAAAAGAAGGAGGAAGAAAGACAAGAAGCCCTTCGGCAGGAAGAAGAGGAAAGGAAGGCAAAATATCAAAAAATGGAAGCCGAACGGGAAACAATGCGACAAGGCATTCGGGATAAGGTAAGGACACTTTTCTTCTTGCTACAGTTTAGCACAGTAAGTTTATACTGTACATACACTATGGAATGCAATTCTTTTAAATAAGCCCTTATGTTACACAAATTGAATTCTTATTTATGTTGGTTACTCCCATTGGGAAAGCAAAGACGGTATCAACTGAAGCTTACCTTGCTGCTCATGTCCTGATATTGCTTCTCATGTCCCGATATTGCTGCTCATGTCCTGATATTGCTGCTCATGAACAGTCATTAAATGGTCGGTGTGTGGGTCAAAGAATCCATGTGTCGTAAGACATCAAAGTGGATACAGAGGTATGTTTCGATGCCAGATTTTACTTGAAAGTTTTTCAGACTGGTCAAAGTATCTTGTAAAAAAGCATGGCATGATCTGCATTGATCAGTCAATCACATTTATGATAGTTGGTTGGTTTACATTGCAGTATTTGTATCTGTATATGTCAAAATAGTTAGCTTTTGAAAGGAAACTAAATTATTTATTTATGTATTTCTGTTTGACAGAGCACACACAACCAGGATTTAAGCAGCATTTTCAGCTTAATCATTATCATTAGACACAATAATGAGGCCACAACTATGCCAAGCAACACTGTTTAGTGCAAGAATAGTTCAAGCACATACACACACAAACAAAGTCCCAACGCCAGCCCTTTGTTACAGTATGTTCAGGGTGAAAGCAAAGTAAACTACAAAATCATGCAGTAAACTTGTATGTGCTTTGCAAAAAAAAGGAAAACAGTTTATGTAAAAAATATATTTAATCTATTGGATGTAATCAGGCATGTGGCACTAAAAAAAACAATACAAGTACTAATTGGGTAATGTAGCTACAAATTCAACCAAAACAACATGAATGTTCCTATTGTAGGAACAATTTAAAACAAGTGTCTGCCAACAAATCCATCAAGATTAAAACTGAAACAGAACCATCAGATCACTGTTCAATGTTAAATTGTTTTGTAACCACTGGGTGTTATTTGAGGAGCAGGTGCAAGGCCTCCTCCCTAGTTAATCTAGCCAATCTATCCATTAACCTCCCTATTTAAGCCCTGGGCCGAACACTCATTCTCATTCTCTGGTTTCTGCGTTTTTCACCTTCCCCTCCCTCCTCCTCCAAAACACCACTTCAACGGTCTCCCTCTGGGGTCAAGTGACATTCCCTTCCCAACCTTAGGCCCAGCCAAGCTGGCGACCTCCGAGAGGAAGGTTCTCCAAGAACCAGAGGGGAACTCCGGCCAAATCTATCTTAACAATCCTTCTACCGTGCATTTTTCTCAAATCTCTGTTTTCTATCACTTGTTCCCCATGGGAGCATATGACAGTGAGGGCTGCAGTGGTGACATCAGACCAGGAAAAGAAAACCAAAAACACAGGACGTATGGGTGAAACTGAAGCGCTACGGTGCTCACTATTTTATTAATAAACAAAAATAAACAAACAGTTTATACAAAACACAAAAATAAAGGGCACACTGGCCAAAGTAAAAATAAACACTAACAAATAACTCTTATTATAAAAATGAGTACCTTGTTCACTGGCTGGTAGCATTCGCTCTTACTTCCTTAACTCTCTCTAATACTCTCCTCCGCTCTGAGCCCGGAGTGGGTCTTTTATACTGTGGCTGGAGCCTTAATTACCCATTAAATAATTACCTTATTAAGTCTCCAGGCACATTCCCACAAGCTACTTAGGATGGGGGATTCAACCCCATCCATGCCAACCACATTGTACAAGACCAGCTTTTCGCCACTCTCAAATAATAAATAATAATGTTGGACCGCTTTCGTCCGTCCGCACACAAATACAATTTATTAGAATAATAACAACAACAACAACAACAACAACAACAACAACAACACATAAATAATAAAAGGACGGGCACCTTGCCACAGGGCAGCATACATGCTCCCCGGCCTTGGAGGTCGATCGGTTCGGTCTCACCTCAGAGAGGGCAGTTCTCCCTAAGCCAGAGGGAAATCCTGAATTATTTACTGACAACTTGCTTTCATTTATGCCAGTGTTCCTCTCTGGCCCCTTTGCATGTTCATTTCCTTCTCAATTTCAGAATTCTTGTTGCCCTGTGTGGCTCTGTCTCGGAGGTCTGGCCGTGCCGATCTCCCAAAGTGTAGGCATTCCTTGTTAGTCGGGGCGACTTCTAGTAATTCTCAAATGTATCCTCTATCCTTTTCATCATTTTCCCCTTGGGGGAAGTAAGGCTTGCTTCCCAGCACTAGAGACAAATAGGTTCGGTCTCATGTCTGTGAGGGCGGCTCTCCATGTAATCCTCCTAAAATCACAAGCACAGAATTCCCAAGGGCTACCCCTCGCAGCCCTTGCTCCTGTTCCGTGAATATATTTTGACACCAGGTATAACCAAAAGACACAGTTTGTAATCAACAGGAACAGGATACCTAGAGACAAATTTTATATTATACAAACCAGTCTTTCACTAGACCTTGATGTAATATAAAGCTTTTTTTATACATTTATAACACTGTTTTCCTGCATTTGGTCAGAATGCTGCAATGCAGAAGACATGTGTACAACAGGCTTGATCAGTGTCTTAATTGAACTAAGAGCCAGCACATCTAGTGAAAATATATTTAAGATCAAGTTTCTTTTTTATATATCCTGGGTTACGTAGGTCTGTGGCAGAAAGCTATTACAAAAGAGTAACCCCCTTAAAGTTTTTAACACAGAAAATATAAAAAAATGAAATAACCCAATATTTGAGTAATTGCCCCTGTAAAAATACTTTAAAATGATTTAAGGGTTGATTTAAAGTCTGTTAATTTTGTTTACTTTGGCTTTGTGTTTCAGTATATTTTTAAAAGTCAGTTAGTCACAGCTAATAAAAAGACTATCACAAAAGCTAAAGTGTAAATTTCTTCAAAAACATGCTATATGATTTTTTTAATGATCTTTTACCTTTTTAAAATTATTGTTATTGTCATCTTGTTATCATCGCCATCAAGTACAAATATTGTTATTGCCGTCTAGTGCAGGGCTGTCCAACTGATAACTCTTGAGCCATACAGTACATAGCTCATTGAGTTTCACAATATATTTCTTGAAGTATCCCATTTAAGGTTTTTACTGGGCTTGAAAAGACTGTAGGGGCAATCTGTAGTCTTAAACAGAAGCAGCCAAATGTAGCAAGAGTGTACAGTCAAAATACAACAACATTTAATTTGTGTTATAAACATTAGCTATTGAAAACTAATGAAAACAATGTATTAGTGTAATTGCTACTGTTAGTTTTTTTTGTCTTGTAAGAGCTCCCTGGTAATCAGCCAAAAAGTTTGTACATCTGATCTAGTGCAATATTTGAGCAGTTGCAATGCTCACTTAAAGAGCCCCTGTATAATAATTTACCAAATAATTTAAAGACATTTTTAATCAGCAAACATTTTATAAGCCATGGTACCATTGTACTCCATGATTGTTTCCAGCTGAGATGTATAACCATGTTTTGAAATGTGGTGCAATTTACCAATCGTGGGCTGGCAATGATTAAACATGATAAGTCATGGTTTAAACATGAAAAATACATGTACAAATCCAATACTTGTAGACTTCTGAAATGGTGCCATTTGCGAAGGTACGGGTATCAATAAGTGACCACCATCTCAGTAGAAAATGGTCCAAGATCACCCATGCATTTCACGTAGACCAGTAGCAGTGCTCACATTGAAACAGTGGCTACCACCCTGGGCTTGAATTGAAACAGTGACATGGTAGTAAAATGTGTTCATATCTTCCTGCCACTCCCCACGCCACAATTGGGAATCATTGTTCTTAAAAATGACTGCAGTTAATGATCTTGCAATGCCCACTTGCTTTTGATATCCATGTTGTAATCCTCTGCTGCTTTCATCACAGCACAATGTTTCTTCTTCTTTGATATCCATGTTGTAATCCTCTGCTGCTTCCATCACAGCACAATGTTTCTTCTTCTTATCCATGTTGTAATCCTCTGCTGCTTTCATCACAGCACAATGTTTCTTCTTCTTCTTATCCATGTTGTAATCCTCTGCTGCTTTCATCACAGCACAATGTTTCTTCTTCTTTGATATCCATGTTGTAATCCTCTGCTGCTTTCATCACAGCACAATGTTTCTTCTTCTTATCCATGTTGTAATCCTCTGCTGCTTTCATCACAGCACAATGTTTCTTCTTCTTTGATATCCATGTTGTAATCCTCTGCTGCTTCCATCACAGCACAATGTTTCTTCTTCTTATCCATGTTGTAATCCTCTGCTGCTTTCATCACAGCACAATGTTTCTTCTTCTTTGATATCCATGTTGTAATCCTCTGCTGCTTTCATCACAGCACAATGTTTCTTCTTCTTATCCATGTTGTAATCCTCTACTGCTTTCATCACAGCACAATGTTTCTTCTTCTTTGATATCCATGTTGTAATCCTCTGCTGCTTTCATCACAGCACAATGTTTCTTCTTCTTCTTATCCATGTTGTAATCCTCTGCTGCTTTCATCACAGCACAATGTTTCTTCTTCTTTGATATCCATGTTGTAATCCTCTGCTGCTTTCATCACAGCACAATGTTTCTTCTTCTTCTTATCCATGTTGTAATCCTCTGCTGCTTTCATCACAGCACAATGTTTCTTCTTCTTTGATATCCATGTTGTAATCCTCTGCTGCTTTCATCACAGCACAATGTTTCTTCTTCTTTGATATCCATGCTGTAATCCTCTGCTGCTTTCATCACAGCACAATGTTTCTTCTTCTTTGATATCCATGTTGTAATCCTCTGCTGCTTTCATCACAGCACAATGTTTCTTCTTCTTTGATATCCATGTTGTAATCCTCTGCTGCTTCCATCACAGCACAATGTTTCTTCTTCTTCTTATCCATGTTGTAATCCTCTGCTGCTTTCATCACAGCACAATGTTTCTCCTTCTTTGATATCCATGTTGTAATCCTCTGCTGCTTTCATCACAGCACAATGTTTCTTCTTCTTTGATATCCATGTTGTAATCCTCTGCTGCTTTCATCACAGCACAATGTTTCTTCTTCTTTGATATCCATGCTGTAATCCTCTGCTGCTTTCATCACAGCACAATGTTTCTTCTTCTTTGATATCCATGTTGTAATCCTCTGCTGCTTTCATCACAGCACAATGTTTCTTCTTCTTTGATATCCATGTTGTAATCCTCTGCTGCTTCCATCACAGCACAATGTTTCTTCTTCTTCTTATCCATGTTGTAATCCTCTGCTGCTTTCATCACAGCACAATGTTTCTTCTTCTTTGATATCCATGCTGTAATCCTCTGCTGCTTTCATCACAGCACAATGTTTCTTCTTCTTTGATATCAATGTTGTAATCCTCTGCTGCTTTCATCACAGCACAATGTTTCTTCTTCTTTGATATCCATGTTGAAATCCTCTGCTGCTTTCATCACAGCACAATGTTTCTTCTTCTTTGATATCCATGTTGTAATCCTCTACTGCTTTCATCACAGCACAATGTTTCTTCTTCTTTGATATCCATGTTGTAATCCTCTGCTGCTTTCATCACAGCACAATGTTTCTTCTTCTTTGATATCCATGTTGTAATCCTCTGCTGCTTTCATCACAGCACAATGTTTCTTCTTCTTATCCATGTTGTAATCCTCTACTGCTTTCATCACAGCACAATGTTTCTTCTTCTTCTTATCCATGTTGTAATCCTCTGCTGCTTTCATCACAGCACAATGTTTCTTCTTCTTTGATATCCATGTTGTAATCCTCTGCTGCTTCCATCACAGCACAATGTTTCTTCTTCTTATCCATGTTGTAATCCTCTGCTGCTTTCATCACAGCACAATGTTTCTTCTTCTTATCCATGTTGTAATCCTCTGCTGCTTTCATCACAGCACAATGTTTCTTCTTCTTTGATATCCATGTTGTAATCCTCTGCTGCTTTCATCACAGCACAATGTTTCTTCTTCTTATCCATGTTGTAATCCTCTACTGCTTTCATCACAGCACAATGTTTCTTCTTCTTTGATATCCATGTTGTAATCCTCTGCTGCTTTCATCACAGCACAATGTTTCTTCTTCTTCTTATCCATGTTGTAATCCTCTGCTGCTTTCATCACAGCACAATGTTTCTTCTTCTTTGATATCCATGTTGTAATCCTCTGCTGCTTTCATCACAGCACAATGTTTCTTCTTCTTCTTATCCATGTTGTAATCCTCTGCTGCTTTCATCACAGCACAATGTTTCTTCTTCTTTGATATCCATGTTGTAATCCTCTGCTGCTTTCATCACAGCACAATGTTTCTTCTTCTTTGATATCCATGCTGTAATCCTCTGCTGCTTTCATCACAGCACAATGTTTCTTCTTCTTTGATATCCATGTTGTAATCCTCTGCTGCTTTCATCACAGCACAATGTTTCTTCTTCTTTGATATCCATGTTGTAATCCTCTGCTGCTTCCATCACAGCACAATGTTTCTTCTTCTTCTTATCCATGTTGTAATCCTCTGCTGCTTTCATCACAGCACAATGTTTCTCCTTCTTTGATATCCATGTTGTAATCCTCTGCTGCTTTCATCACAGCACAATGTTTCTTCTTCTTTGATATCCATGTTGTAATCCTCTGCTGCTTTCATCACAGCACAATGTTTCTTCTTCTTTGATATCCATGTTGTAATCCTCTACTGCTTTCATCACAGCACAATGTTTCTTCTTCTTTGATATCCATGTTGTAATCCTCTGCTGCTTTCATCACAGCACAATGTTTCTTCTTCTTTGATATCCATGTTGTAATCCTCTGCTGCTTTCATCACAGCACAATGTTTCTTCTTCTTATCCATGTTGTAATCCTCTACTGCTTTCATCACAGCACAATGTTTCTTCTTCTTCTTATCCATGTTGTAATCCTCTGCTGCTTTCATCACAGCACAATGTTTCTTCTTCTTTGATATCCATGTTGTAATCCTCTGCTGCTTTCATCACAGCACAATGTTTCTTCTTCTTATCCATGTTGTAATCCTCTGCTGCTTTCATCACAGCACAATGTTTCTTCTTCTTTGATATCCATGTTGTAATCCTCTGCTGCTTTCATCACAGCACAATGTTTCTTCTTCTTCTTATCCATGTTGTAATCCTCTGCTGCTTTCATCACAGCACAATGTTTCTTCTTCTTTGATATCCATGTTGTAATCCTCTGCTGCTTTCATCACAGCACAATGTTTCTTCTTCTTTGATATCCATGCTGTAATCCTCTGCTGCTTTCATCACAGCACAATGTTTCTTCTTCTTTGATATCCATGTTGTAATCCTCTGCTGCTTTCATCACAGCACAATGTTTCTTCTTCTTTGATATCCATGTTGTAATCCTCTGCTGCTTCCATCACAGCACAATGTTTCTTCTTCTTCTTATCCATGTTGTAATCCTCTGCTGCTTTCATCACAGCACAATGTTTCTTCTTCTTTGATATCCATGTTGTAATCCTCTGCTGCTTTCATCACAGCACAATGTTTCTTCTTCTTTGATATCCATGTTGTAATCCTCTGCTGCTTTCATCACAGCACAATGTTTCTTCTTCTTCTTATCCATGTTGTAATCCTCTGCTGCTTTCATCACAGCACAATGTTTCTTCTTCTTTGATATCCATGTTGTAATCCTCTGCTGCTTTCATCACAGCACAATGTTTCTTCTTCTTATCCATGTTGTAATCCTCTGCTGCTTTCATCACAGCACAATGTTTCTTCTTCTTTGATATCCATGTTGTAATCCTCTGTTGCTTTCATCACAGCACAATGTTTCTTCTTCTTTGATATCCATGCTGTAATCCTCTGCTGCTTTCATCACAGCACAATGTTTCTTCTTCTTTGATATCAATGTTGTAATCCTCTGCTGCTTTCATCACAGCACAATGTTTCTTCTTCTTTGATATCCATGTTGTAATCCTCTGCTGCTTCCATCACAGCACAATGTTTCTTCTTCTTCTTATCCATGTTGTAATCCTCTGCTGCTTTCATCACAGCACAATGTTTCTTCTTCTTTGATATCCATGTTGTAATCCTCTGCTGCTTCCATCACAGCACAATGTTTCTTCTTCTTCTTATCCATGTTGTAATCCTCTGCTGCTTTCATCACAGCACAATGTTTCTTCTTCTTTGATATCCATGTTGTAATCCTCTACTGCTTTCATCACAGCACAATGTTTCTTCTTCTTTGATATCCATGTTGTAATCCTCTGCTGCTTTCATCACAGCACAATGTTTCTTCTTCTTTGATATCCATGTTGTAATCCTCTGCTGCTTTCATCACAGCACAATGTTTCTTCTTCTTCTTATCCATGTTGTAATCCTCTGCTGCTTTCATCACAGCACAATGTTTCTTCTTCTTTGATATCCATGTTGTAATCCTCTGCTGCTTTCATCACAGCACAATGTTTCTTCTTTTCTTCTTATCTGATCCTTTCATCTTTTTAAATCCATGCTAATATATATATATATATATATATATATATATATATATATATATATATATATATATATATACCTTTCAAAGCCATCATAGGGCAAACATCATATTACAGTAATATTGTAAAAGTTATAAGATTGAATGGTTATATTAAATTCCAATATAAGCATTATGAGGGATTTTACAATTTGTGGCATATTTAAATTATGTAATCATGATTCCCACAATAATGCAAGAATGTTTTTAAAAGCAATGCCAGTGTTGTGTTATGCTAATTATTAAGATAGTTTGCTGTTTATAAATTACTCAAAAAATACAACACATCTATTAATCATTACATATATACACCTAATAATTAAAACGGTTGACATACAGTACAATTGAATGCAAACAAAGTAGGGGATCTGATAGTCGCAGGGTGCTTGGGTATCAGCACCACTGTTTTAATATATGTTGCCATTGCTGGTTAGAATGTTTTCTTCTGGGATTTCTGCAGGGTAATACAAAATCAACTATAATGTTATTCCAGTGGGATTTTCAAACTGTGTTGTACAGTATTTCATTTAAAGTCTGTCAAAATCTTTGCCTCTGCAGGGGAGAACTGTTATTCCTGGAGACTGGCAATACAATAGGATGCACATCATTTGCATCTTTAGATCATCTGAAATAGGCATATCATCCTTCTGTTTTAATTGAAACAAAAATAAATAATTATAGGTTTGTTTTTGCTACCCTAGATAAATTAATTAATCTTTCCCCTAATAGCCCTACCCTTGACATTGGCTCCTTTCACAGCTGCAATGACTTCTAACAATTCTTTAAAAATAAAATACTAGACATCAGAAATGAGATTCCACAGACACCTTCTATTAAGGAGGATTCCAGCAAAATTTTACCAACTAAACCTATTAAGGCTACTTTGGGCGCTTTTTCTTTGATTATCTTACAGGAACTGACAGAGGTAATTCAACATATGAGAGCTACTACATGCTTTCTTGATCCTATTGCTGCAAAACTATTAAAATATGTTCTTGGTGTTATTAATACCCACATTTTCAAAATGATAAATGGTTTACTTTCCTCCAGTATAGTTCCCTCAGCACTTAAGGTAGCTGTGGTAAAGCCTATGCTTAAGAAACACCATTTAGACCCGAAAGTCCTCAATAACTATAGGTCAATCTCCAACTTACCATTCTTAGATAAGGTTCTAGAGAAAGTTGTTGCAATTCAATTACAAAAATTTCTAACTCTTAAAGGTATATTCGAGAAGTTTCAGTTTGGTTTTCGTACTGCACATAGCACCGAGACAGCCCTTGTCAGAGTTGTGAATGATCTGCTGATAAGCTCTGACTCAGGCTTTCCATCAGTTTTAATTCTTCCTGATCTGTGCTGCTGTGATGGTCTATGTCCCATCCCTTATAAAAAAATTAACTTGCAACCGTGTCTAACTGAGACATTGAAAATAACGAGACTGATTATTATTAATAATGCAACGTCAACTACTGCTTTACTACTTCATACTGTGTTTAAATGACATGTCTGATTTTAAACAAGCAATAACAGAGTATAACAGTACTTGTAACAAATAAGAAAATGACTGTCCTTACCTGTAGTGATGGGTAATGCTGTGGGTTTAAGCCAGGATGGGAGAAAGAGGGGAAAAACAAGAACAGAGACAAAAAAATTAGTTTGAAGCGGTGCTGAATGATCTGTGCGGATTTCCCTGTGAGGGTGCACATTCACAGAGAAATGCGTGGTTTGTTATTCAGTAACCTAAATTATCTATAAAAGTAAAACAAAAAAATATTCAAAAAAAATAATTACTGGCATTTGCTGGTTCCATGTGGTACCTGGGCGGCGCCATGTTTGTGGGTGCCTGGTATTACCTGGAGGCGCCATGATTGTGCACAGCATGTAATACCTTGGTTGTATCGTAAAGCCTGATTTCAAGGAGGAAGTAAATTTTATTGTAACTGAAGGGCAGACCATGCCATGACTAAAGTCAAGGGGTGTTGTAATTTATAAAAAGTAAAATTGCACATGTATTTTAATATAAGACCTAGTGATTTTATATAACTATTTTGATATATTTATATACTGGTTTGTTGACTGTATAGAAATGGTTTCTAAAGTTTATTTTTCTGGTTAATGGTTTCTCCTCTGGGGGAGGAGTGACCTTCGCCCAGTATAAAAGGAGGCTGTGGCAGAACAATAGATGTTGGTGATCAGAGTTTAAATAACCAAGATGAAGGGAAGCTTTAGAGAAATGGGTGCTGTTGTTGCATCTGGAAAATGTCTCTCGTCTGTTCTTGCTAAAAACAGGTGAATCATCCTGCACTTAGGATATTTTTATTTTATTGTGTAAAAAGTTTTTTTTTTTTTTTGAAAATTTGTTTTGATATGATTTTGTTCAATTCAGTTCTTGGAACTTTAAAAAAATAAACAGGAAAAACTAAAGTTTGCAACAAACCTTCTGTTGTCCGTGTACTTCCCTTCAATACCATCTTTGGCCACTTGGCACATCCTAACAGCTGCCTTGATACCGTAGACCACTACCATCCTACTGAATCATCTTGACCTATCCTAGTTAAAATCGTATATTTCTGATAGGTTTCAGTTTGTCTCTATTGGGGAGGTAAAAGTTGTCTGTATTGTTCCACAGGGTCCCTTGCTGTTTTCATTATATGTGCTACTGTTAGGTGACATTATCCGCAGACACAGAGTGAACTTCCATTGCTATGCTGATGATACCCAGCTATATTTGTCCCTAAACGCAGGAATTTCTTCTGCCTGGGTGTTGCCTTACAGACATCAAGCATTGGATGTCACAGGAAAAGTCAACATAGTACCCCTGTTTTGGCCTCTTTACACTGGCTCCCTGTGCAGTATAGAATTTTAAGATTTTGCTGTTAACTTACATGGCACTGAGTGGATTAGCACCTAGTTATTTGAGTTACTGACCCTGTATCTTCCAAATCGTATTCTGAGATCACAGGGTGCGGGGCTGCTGGTTATTCCGAGGGTCAACAAAAGCAAAATGAGAGGTAGGGTTTTTTCTTGTAGAGGGCCAAAATTATGGAATGCTCTGCCTTGTCAGGGAAGCTGGGACTGTTACAGTTTTCAAGTCAAGACTAAAAACGCACTTTTATAAAATGGCTTTCTTACCTTAGTGGGTTTTAAATTTAGATAATGTTCTGTACTATCATTACATCCCTGGAGAATTTTATAACATTCAGAATTGAAAGCACCTGTGGCTTCAATAAAGCTATCAGAATCATGCATCCAAGTAAATCTGGTACACCAGTGTAAACATTAAACTGTTTAGTTTAGTTTAGTTTGGTCACTTTATGCCAGCAAGGCCAGCACAGTTAGATCTCAATAGTGCAAGCACTAATACAAAGAGAGACCTAGTAGATCATACTCAGTAAAAATAAATAAATAAATAAATACAACAATAAAATAAAGCAGAACCATTACTATACATCCAAAGTGATATGCAATATATATATATATATATATATATATATATATATATATATATATATATATATATATTAGCTCAAAGAGCTTTTGTTGACCCTAGGAATAACCAGCAGCCCCGCATCCTGTGATCTCAGAGTGTGGTTTGGAAGATACAGGGTCAGTAACTCAAATAACTAGGTGCTAATCCATTTAGTGCCATGTAAGTTAACAGCAAAATCATATATATATATATGAATCAGTACTTGGAAATTCTGGCCTGTGATTGGTTAAAACCTCATCATAGGAGCAAAAATAGATTGAACTATTGCTCTAACATCCTTACACCATCAATAGTCTCCATCTGTCATGTGACTGGTTCACATCACTTTCAGTCCCACCCCTTTTCAAAGGAACGCCTTTCTCCCCTGCACTCCTCACAAGAGAAAATGGCTGAACATAGATTCTGTGACTTAAAAGAAAATTAATTACAAAGCATACTACAAAAGAAAGATACCCAAACACTAAAATGGTGATTGAAACGTCACTATCACTGTTTCCTGACTCGACGATGTAAACAAATATGACAGCCGGGATATAAACTGGATTATGCAGCAGTCAGCAAGCCACAGTTTTATAACTACTGTATGCGGTATGAACTTCAAAAACATTATGTGTTATTTATTTATTTACTTATTCTGTATCAGCTATATTTAAACAAAATATATGGCAATATTTATTTACGTATGCCATATCAGCTGTATTTAAACAAAATATATAAAGTCATATTTACTATCCAACCTTCCCTCGCTTATTTTCTTGACTGATTCATATATTAAATATGTACTGCAGACTCAGCTCATAGTGGAAAATTAAATGCCCCTCGGGAAGACTATTGTTACCTAAAACTAATTTCACACTTACATATTTCGTATGAAACCCATTAGATGCTAATTATTGACAATTATCATGATTGAAAACCAACACTTGATAATAAGTATAGAATAAATACATAAATAATCATCGAGTGCTGAAAAATAAATTGGAAATTTGTGATTAAAAATAAGCAACAAAAATGGTTAAAACTAAAAAGTAAAAGCAACAATCTCAAAATGGCAGCGATACAATTAAATGAAAAAGAACTACCAGAAAAGTAACAGAAAGACTTGGTTTCCCGAAAAGTACTGTGTGGGCTATTATACACAAACAGGCGAACACGAACTACTTCAACTAGCTCCAGGTATGGAAGACCAAGAAAGATTTCTACACAATCTGGAATAAGAATCGTTCGAGCAGCCCGGCAAAATCCTTGGATTACTGCAAAAGATTTGACACAAGAATTGAGAGAAGATGGTCAAGAAATTCATGAGTGAACAATTCAATGATACCTTAGCAAGATGAATGTCCATGGGCGAAAACCAAGATGCAAACCTTTGTTAAAAACAATACACAAAAGAAAGTGATTGGAGTTTTCCATTGAATACTTGAAGAAGCCTGATGATTTCTTCAACCACATTTTATGGTCAGACAAATCCAAAATATATAACTTTTTTCACCAAGAAAACAACAATATGTTTTGAGGAAGAGAGGAGAAGATTTTAAAGAAAAGTTCATCATGCCCAGTGTTAAACATGGTGGAGGTTGTATGATGATATGGGTTTGTTTTTCTTCTTCAGGCACTGGGACTGGTATTGTAGAAGAATCAATGAATGCTGCAAAATATCAATACATTTTGCACTCTCATTTGTTACCCAGTGCTAGAAGGCTATTTGGACAGAAGTTTGTATTCCAGCAGCATAATGACCCTAAACATTCTGCAAAGTCTACAAAGGAATGTCTGAAAAAAAGATTATTACAGTTATGGATTGGCCATCTCAGTCCCCAGTCTTGAATCCCATTGAGATGTTGTGGATTGACTTAAAGGCTGCTGTTGCAAAAAGGAAACCAAAGTCGATTCCAGATCTCAAAGCTTTATGTGTTGAAGAATGGGCAGAAATTTCTCCGGAAAGATGCCAGGAACTGACTTCAAAATCCAAAATAAGACTGCAAGCTATAAAGGAAGCAAAGGATGGGCACACAATATAGTAATGTAAGGGTACCCAAATACTTTTGTTGAAGTATGAAATTAGTTTGTGCATGTTATTTTTCATTTTATGCATGTTATGTAATAATGTGTTGTTTTATTACAAAGCTGAATCTCTAATTTATATCTTTCAACAAAACAATTAGAAATTATAGAAATCACTATATATATATATATATATATATATATATATATATATATATATATATATATATATATACAGTGCCTTGCAAAAGTATTCAGACCCCTGACCAATTCTCTCATATTACTGAATTACAAATGGTACATTGAAATTTCATTCTGTTTGATATTTTATTTTAAAACACTGAAACTCAAAATCAATTATTGTAAGGTGACATTGGTTTTATGTTGGGAAATATTTTTAAGAAAAATAAAAAACTGAAATATCTTGCTTGCATAAGTATTCAACCCCCACACATTAATATTTGGTAGAGCCACCTTTCGCTGCAATAACAGCTTTAAGTCTTTTGGGGTAAGTATGTACCAGCTTTGCACACAATGTCAGAGTGATTTTGTCCCATTCTTCTTGGCAGATTTGCTCCAGGTTGTTCAGGTTGGTTGGACGACGCTTGTGGACCGGAATTTTCAAATAGTGCCACAGATTCTCAATGGGATTGAGATCAGGACTTTGACTGGGCCACTGTAGGACATTCACCTTTTTGTTCTTCAGCCACTCCAATGTTGCTTTGGCCTTGTGCTTGGGATCATTGTCCTGCTGAAAGGTGAATTTCCTCCTAAGCTTCAGTTTTTTAGCGGACTGAAGCAGGTTCTCTTGCAGTATTTCCCTGTATTTTGCTCCATCCATTCTTCCTTCAATTTTAACAAGATGCCCAGTCCCTGCTGATGAGAAGCATCCCCACAGCATGATGCTGCCACCACCATACTTCACTGTAGGGATGGTGTGTCTTGAGGCATGGGCAGTGTTAGGTTTGCGCCACACATAGTGCTTTGAGTTTTGGCCAAAAAGCTCTATTTTGGTCTCAACTGACAAAAAAACCTTTTCCCACATTGCAGCTGGGTCACTCTCATGCTTTCTTCAGATGGTACTTTTTGAGTAACGGCTTCTTTCTTGCCACCCTCCCATACAGGCCATTTTTATGCAGAGCTCTTGATATGGTTGACTGGTGCACCATTACTCCACTCCCAGCCACTGAACTCTGTAGCTCCTTCAAAGTGATTGTTGGCCTCTCTGTGGCTTCTCTCACAAGTCTCCTTCTGGTTTGAGCGCTGAGTTTTGAGGGACGGCCTTTTCTTGGCAGTGCCTGGGTGGTGTGATGCAGCTTCCACTTCCTGATTATTGATCCAACTGTGCTCACTGAGATATCCAAACACTTGCGATATTATTTTGTACCCTTTCCCTAATCTATACATTTGTATTACTTTATCTCTAACTTCTGTAGAATGCTCTTTGGTCTTCATTTTCCTTCAGATTCACAGCCTGACCAATGATCCTTCAACAGTGGGGTTTTTATCCAGAAAATGTGACAGCAACTTTAATGGTTCACAGGTGGAGGCCAATGGTAAGGTAATTGTGTCCTCATTAGGGCAATTTCTTTCATCGGTGTAAACTGGGAGCTTCCACAGCACAGGGGTTGAATACTTATGCAAGAAAGATATTTCAGTTTTTTATTTTTCTTAAAAATATAAAACGAATGTCACCCTACAATAATTGATTTTGAGTTTCAGTGTTTTAAAATAAAATATCAAACAGAACGAAATTTCAATATACCATTTGTAATTCAGTAATATGAGAGAATTGGTCAAGGGTCTGAATACTTTTGCAAGGCACTGTATATATATATATATATATATATAATGTATATGGGGGTGCCATGTGTAAAAAAAGTGTTAATATTTCCAGAATTAACTTAAATCTTGTATTTTTTCCCCAGATTTATAAATGTTGTGAAAATAAATTTTTTTTTTTAAATGTATACATTCAGATATAATTTTTAAATCTCTTAACAAGATTTAACATTTTACTAAATATTTAGCCCGCTTTGTGCTTTCACACGATTTGATTGGCTCGTGTAATGCTAATCTGGAAATATGCAAATTTCAGCATTACAAAACCCAATCAAATTGTGTGAAAGAACAACGCGGGCGGAGCTTATTTGCATACAAACTCCAGATTTAGCTTGCCAGTTAAATATTTAGCTAAATGTTAAATCTTGTAATTAGATTTATAAATTATATCTGAATGTACTCATTAAATATATATATATATATATATATATATATATATATATATATATATATATATATATATATATATATATATAATTTATTTTCACAACATTTATAAATCTGGGGAAAAAATACAAGATTTAAGTTACATCTGGGAAAAAAGCGTTTAAATATTAACGCTTTTTTCTTTTTTTACACATGGTACCCCATATGTTTGTATATATATTAAAAATAAGCACAATCCAATTAATCTTTTATACAACAATAACCGTTTCTCAGTTATTGTATTTAAAGACAATGAAACTGGAAGAAAATCTGAATACTGTGGCATAATTAAGAAAGATAATCAAATTAAATCTAAAACAGTAAAAATAAACCAGTTTAAAGTAAATAATAAAATGCAAAATAGAAAATTAAAAATGACTAAGACAGAGAATTCAAAACAGAAAGATAGGAGACCCAAAAATAGAAATGTTACCAAATACACTAAAGATAAGACAGAAGACATAGTATTTAATTTATCAAGTAAAACTTTAACCACATCCCAAAAAGCAGTACTGAGTAAATAACCTAAGTTTATACCGACTAAAAAATACATTGATAAAGATAAACTGGCCACTGAATTAAAGGAGTGGGAGAGACGCATGAGATTAACAGAATATTTTTTCAATGAAAATATCTCAGATTCAGAGGGTAATTATGAGCGTGGGATTAAGGTTAATAGTACAAGCACATGGACTCCTCTGGATGGAAGAGAGAAATGGTTAGATATGTATATTGAAGTAGTTAAACAAGAAATAATAGTAGGACTAAAGAAAAAATGTAAACTTAACCAATATTGAAGAACAAGCTATTACTGAGTTGTTAAATGATGATGATATAATGATAAGACCAGCAGATAAAGGTTTGGGAATAGTGATGACTATATGAACACAGATGACTATATGAAATCTGTAGAATGTGAATTAAATAATACGGATACAAATGAAGAAATTAAAAGCAATAAGATCAATAAATCAGTAAAAGAGGTTAAGGAAATTGCAGAGAGACTATACAATAAAGGCATTATATCAAAAGAATAAAAAATACATGCAGCCACATAATGCAAGAACAGGCCTAGCAAGAGGAAATCCTAAAATGCACAAAGAAAATCACCCTATGCGAATGATAGTCAGCACAATTGATAATCCAACACACATAATAGCTGAAATAGCAGAACAAAAACTTAGGTCATATATTGAGAAATTACCAAGCTATGTTAAGGATAAAACACCATTTTTAAAAAGACTTGAATCACTAAAGCACAACCTTCCACAGAATACAATTTTATTTTGCATGGATGTAAAATCCTTGTACCCAAGTGTCCCTCATAAAGAAACTTTAGAAGCTTGTCAAAAAGCACTAGATAATAGACTAGATAAATCAATACCAACAGCACAGGTGGTAAACATGATCAACGTAGTTCTAGAAAACAGTTATTTTACATTTGTTAATAAGAATTACAAACAAAACAATAGTACAGCAATAGGATCTAAATTAGGAATAAGAACATAAGAAAGTTTACAAACAAGAGGAGGCCATTCAGCCCATCTTGCTCGTTTGGTTGTTAGTAGCTTATTGATCCCATAATCTCATCAAGCAGCTTCTTGAAGGATCTCAGGGTGTCAGCTTCAACAACATTACTGGGGAGTTGGTTCCAGACCCTCACAATTCTCTGTGTAAAAAAGTGCCTCCTATTTTCTGTTCTGAATGCCCCTTTATCTAATCTCCATTTGTGACCCCTGGTCCTTGTTTCTTTTTTCAGGTCAAAGAAGTCCCCTGGGTTGACATTGTCTATACCTTTTAGGATTTTGAATGTTTGAATCAGATCGCTGCGTAGTCTTCTTTGTTCAAGACTGAATAGATTCAATTCTTTTAGCCTGTCTACATACGACATGCCTTTTAAACCTGGGATAATTCTGGTTGCTCTTCTTTGCACTCTTTCTAGAGCAGCAATATCCTTTTTGTAACGAGGTGACCAGAACTGAACACAATATTCTAGGTGAGGTCTTACTAATGCATTGTAGAGTTTTAACATTACTTCCATTGATTTAAATTCAACACTTCACACAATATATCCGAGGATCTTGTTGGCCTTTTTTTATGAATGCATTTTGCCAGTACATACATGGGGAAATGGGAAGAACAATTACTTCGGAAATCGGAAAGAGAACCTTTAGAATACATTTGGTTTGTAGATGATATTTTGGGGGTTTGGACACATGGAGAAGAATCCCTTTTCCAGTTTCATAAAATAGCAAATGAAATACACAGTAATATTAAGGTGGCCCTTCGATGGACAAGAAAAGAAATATAATTTTCAGATACCATAGTAAAACTTGAAGAAGGTTCAATTGAGACTGACCTCTTCTGTAAACCTACTGACATGCACCAGTATTTGCACATGTTCTCTGCACATCCGATACACAATAAAAGGCCAATCCCAAAGGGTCTAGGAATAAGAATACGAAGAATATGCTCAAAAGAAAGTGACTATGTAAAACAAAGAAATGTATTAAAAACAAATCTTAAAAAAAGAAGATACAAAGAAAGAATAATAGAGACAGAGTTAAGAAAAGTGGATAAACTATAAATAGATGATCTATTAGATTATAAAAATAGAGATAAAAAGGTAAAAAGAGTCCTATTAGTAATGACTTACTCTAAACTTTTGCCCAATATTTCTAAGATAGTCATCATATACCACCGACTGGAGTACTTTTCTCAACAATTTTACCGTTCTCAAATACTCTTAATATCTAGTGATGGAAAAGATCTGTTTAGCCACTGCAATTTTTCTAGGAATCATACTGGCACTAGATGTTTTAATCAAGCCCTCTATCTAAACTCGACTATATTCGTTCCCCTATTCTGAACTTTCAGATCAAGAAACACGCACCGCTCTCTTTGCGGGACCATTTTAATTTGTAATTCACATTTTCTCCAAGGTTGGACATTTCATATTTCGATTTACTTGCTCTTTCATAAACAGCAAAAAACTTGGGTTCCTACATTAATATTTCATCAGAAGCTAGAAAAAAACAATTAAATGTGGTCGGCTCTCATTCAACATTGAATTGACCTGTTCTATATTATATGATGTTTTCATTTCAGCACCTCTCGACCTGGCCTTTACAAACGCTTCATTTATGAGGTTTGGAGAAATTGAAAACCTATTGCATCTAAAATCCACAGCTCTTCAAATATACCCAACTATCGCAGCAGCACATATATATGGAGTCATGTTTGATCAAAGAAATGAATACTTTTCATGTGCAAAAACAAATCTACAGTTCATATTATTATTCCAGTTCACCTGTTATTATGCAATTACTACAGCGATTTCCAGATTTTAGTCTGGTCCCTACAGCTCTGCGAACTCCAGTAGTGACATCCCAGTTCAGCCAGCTCATTTTCAACTGAACCCATCTTTCAGCAGACTACTCAATACAGCGCAAGCATACATGGCTGCAGCACTCCTTCTTCCATCACCCCTCCTCTTATTTCAACGGCTGAACCATCTATTGATTTTCTGTTCCCAAAGCAGGATTAATCCGACTCAATTTAACCACATGGCTTTCATAGTTCATGCAAAATAATTTTTACACCTGGCACCAGCTACTATCAAATCCGATTTGTCAGGAATTCAACACCAATTTTGCTTGATGTCTTTCGCTTCTCCAACTGTACTATGAATCCCAGTTGTTAGTTTCCTCTTGCAAGGAACTTCAAAGTGCTTTTCGGCTCCACCTGCTCGCCTGGCTGTATAGTCATTCTAGGCAACTTCATTACTTTCTGCGCTAAGGCTGCTTTTCTCCATTTGACGATTTAACTATGGAAATCATATGCCTAACAGTATTTTGGGGTTTTTTGAGATGCTCTGAAGGTGTAGTTCCTTCTATTTCCAGCTTTCCTACTCTAGGTATCTGCTGCAGTGACCTGAACCTCATTCAAGATTACTATTTTTCCTTCGAATTTCAAAAACGGATCAGCTGTGGCAAGAATAATGTTTTCATCTTTCAAAAATCAACTCTCCTCCGTCCCCTACATTTCCATACTGAAGTTACATTGCACAACGTAAGGCCATTTCATCCGCTGGCCCTTTGTTCTTCAATTCAAGCCAGTCGAATTGGGGGATCAAAAACTCTCATCTATGCCCATATGCTTCCATGCTGAAATACATTACAGAACGTAAACCCAAATCTCCTTCCGACCCCCTATTCATCAATGCAAGCGGGTCTGTTGTCTCAAGACATTGGTTTTGTTTTCGGCTGTCCATTTTGGTTTCCAGAGCAGGTCTTTCCCCGCAATTCCACTCTTTGCATTCATTCAGAATTGAGGCAGCCACTTCAGCAGCAAGAGCAAAGATTAACTAGCATTTAATATAAAATATGGGATGCTGGACCTCATCAGCAGCTGAAGCTTACATTCATTCTTCACCAGCCGAAATAGTACCTGCCCATCAGTCTATTGCTAGTATGTCCACAGTGGGGACGACCCATCCGCCTGGGCCACAAAAGGTTTCCTCCTTAAAAAAAAAAAAAAATGAAAGGGGCTTTTTCCTTTCCACTGTGCAGTGTCTTCACCTAGTCAGTAGGGTACAGTTCCTAACCCCTGTGTCAAATGTCTTTTTGTGTTAAATGTTTTCTCTCTTTTCTTCTTTTCTATATGTATTGGTGGTTCTCTTTTTTCTTCTCATAAACATCTTTAGCGGGGAGCCGGGGGTCCATCCTTTGGGGGGTTAGTGATTCCACTTTCTCCAACCCTTTGTTAAGCATCGCTTCATTTACCTCATAGAGGAGGGTTCTCCGTGAGTCAGAGGGGACCCAGGCCAAACCCCTCCTTTAGCATGCATGAGACCTTGTCTTCTTCTCTTTCAGGTACTGATGCCTCTATTTATGTGAGGGCCCCAAGCGGCGGAACCCCTCTTGTTTGTCGGGTCTCCTCAAAGACGGTGACCCCTCCCCTGTTTGTTGGGTGTCCTCAGCGACAGAACCCCCCTTCTATAATGTTGGGCTTTTGAAGAGGCGGATCACCCCGCTCTATATGTTCTAACTTCTACTAACTTTGTTTTCTTTCCGGTTCGCGAACCTCTTCGTATGTCGGGTAACCTCAGAGACGGTGCCCCTCTTTGTATGTCGGGTAACCTCAATGACAATGGCTCCCCTCCTGTTTGTCTGGTCTCCTCGGCGACGGAATCCCCTTACTGTATATGTTGGGCCATTGAAGAGCCGGAACCGCTTTTACGTGTTAATATTACTAATCAATGTGTTTTCTTTCTGGTTCACAAGCTTCCTCGTATGTCGGGTCATCTCAGAGACGGTGACCCCTCTTCGTATGTCGGATCATCTCAGAGATGGTGACTCCCCTCCTGTTTGTCGGGTCTCCTCAATGAAGGAACTCCCCTTTATGTGTAGGGCCTTCGAAGGATGGAGCCTCGCTCTTTTATATGTTCTATTTGTTACTAATGTTATGTCCTAAACATTACAGCAGGTGGCCTAGCTCCACCCCGTGAAACATAAGAACACCACATATCCACTAAAAACGAATACCTACTGTAAAAATAGCAATGTTGTTTATGGAATAGCCTGTAAAAACTGTGATGAAATCAAATATGAGAGACTGGAACAACTTTATATAAAAGAATTCAGAACCACCTTTCATTAATTAGAAATAAAAAAATTAATGAACCAATAGTACAGCATTTCACCAGTCAAGGACATGACATAAATGATGTAGTTTGTAGTATTAGAACAGCTAAAATTAGACAATGCGACATATAGAGGAATAAAAGAAAGTAAATGGATAAATAGACTGAACACAATTATGCCAGCGGGACTCAACAGAAAAGAATTAACTAATTAACTTCAATAAATATATAACATTTAAATAAATAAATAAACAAAATTCATTCAAAAGTTGTGCATGCAGGGCTTCCGAGTGGCGCATCCAGTCAAAGCACTTGTGTAGAGTGCAGGGTGCGCCCTATAGTCTGGACGTCGCGAGTTCGAGTCCAGGCTATTCCTTTGCCGACCAAGGACGGGAGTTCCCAGGGGGCGGCGCTCAATTGGCCGAGCGCCGCACGGGGGAGGGGGGGTTAGGTCGGCCAGGGTTTCCTCGGCTCACCGCTCACCAGCGACCCCTGTATTCTGGCCGGGCGCCTGCGGGCTTGCCTGTAAGCTGCCCGAGAGCTGCGCTGTCCTCCGATGCTGTAGCTCTTGGGTGGCTGCATGGTGAGTCTGTATTGTGAAAAAAAACGGTCGGCTGACGGCACACGCTTCGGAGGACAATGTGTGTTCGTCTTCGCCCTCCCGAGGCAGCGCAGGGGTGGTAGTGGTGAGCTGAGCTGAGCATAATAAAATAATTGGTCATTCCAGATTGGGAGAAAATAATAAAAATAATTGGCAACGACTAAATTTTTAAAAAAAAAATGATGTGCTGATGCGCTGGGGAGGCCAAGTGAAGACTGATCCTCAGAGCCAGCATTGAATGATAATATAAGTTTATAGAAAGTAATGTTAATTAGAATGAATACAGATTTAAAGATATAAGTCAAAATGATGTCACAATATATATAACACCATTACATCATGTAAGAATAAATCATGGATTTGAATATAAACAATAACAAGTAGTTGTCATGCCGTCAAAAACCTATAAATACCTCCAATGTTTTGATTCAAATACAGGCTCCCTTGAGAAAGATATGTACAACATATCGAAACGTTGGGCAGCTGGCTAAAAATTATGTATATATATATGTGTGTGTGTACTGTATATATATATATATATATATATATATATATATATATATATATATATTACAAATAAGGAGCTGCCTTTTTACATTATCAATAAAACAGAATCATCGTCTCATTCAACTTACAGGAGAAAAAACAAAAGTGATCTTGTTTCATAATCAACACTTTTCAAAGATTCATTACGAAATGGGGTCGGTTCAATATAACTTTAAATGGACATCACGTGACCAAAACTAAAAACCGAAAACGAAGAACCCTACATATAATGTACCATATAAGCTATTCAATAAGAATATTATTTCTTGACCATTTACTGTCAATTTTGGGGTTTCTGTTCCTTAACAAATTATAACACCTTCTGTACTTGTGGGCTGAAAACCAGTTCCAGTGCATTGTTGGAACTTGCAATATAAAATGAATGCAGTGATCGTAGAAAAGGTGTTCAAATAAACCATTCATTTAATCAATGCATTATGATATATACCAGTATACTTAGTCATGACCTTTGCATTTCTTCAATGCATGGCTCAGGAGTCTTGAGCAGGTGTAATGTTTTTACCACCTTGAATAATGAGTGAGTACTTTCATGAAAAAATGGCTTTTGGATTATTGCATTCTATTGTGCCTAGCTCTTGGTTTTTGAATCTCAGAAAGTATGACTTTGAATACCTACAGTATACATTCTAAACAATATTATTTCAATATTAAAGTTTGCTGTGTTTTCTAAAAGAAATGATGTGAGTTTGTTAAGATTTCAAAAACAGCAAGCAGTGTGGACCAGCGCTTAAAGGTTCTCTTTCTTAAACCCACTTGTCTGTCTTTCTCTTTCTCTCAGTTTTCTCAGTTTTACTATATATTTTTCTTTGTTGTTCCTGTTTTTTTATTGTTATGACAATGACATGTGTGTTTTAATTCCTACTATTAATACTACGGTTATGAAAAAAAATATTACCACTGTGGTACCAAAGGTTCATACCACTGCAGCTATCACGCTCCTTTAATATAGCACCAAAGCATTGTCATTGTAGTCCTCCTGTAATATGTGGCAGGGTGAAAGCCCAGCGGTGCACAGGTGTGTGTGTGTGTGTGGTGGTGGTGGGGGGTGGTATTGGGTTGGCAGGGAGGGGGTCAAATTCTTGCCTGTCAGAACATGTGGGAATGTGGCTGGAGCCATAAATTGGATAAATGATTAATGATTAATTAGGCTCCAGGCACAGGTAAAAAGAGTGATCACGAGTGTTGATGTCGGAATTAATGTTGGTGAAAGTTAGTGTTTGTGTTGGTGTGTTTTGCGGTGCTGTGGGATATTGAAAATTATTGTTGGTGTTTAGGGGAGTTGTGAAGCCGTGTTTTAATGGAAGCGGTGGCTCGGTCTAAAACCATGGTTTAGTAAAGTGTTTTGTATTGTTTTTTTGTATAACTGTTTGTTTTGGCCCTTGTGCCTATGTGTTTGTTTTGTACACTAGTACTTAAAACTGCAGATTCTGTCTCTAGGTCTACATCCTGACATTCTCCAGCCTGGGCTGTGACGCTATCCTTTCCACATACTATTGAAGTTTTTTTGGTAATAATAAATTAGTTTAGTCATGCACTGAAGCAAGAACTTATTGAGTATGTGGAATCACAGTAAAACAAAACTATAAATGCACCATTCACACTGCCAAAACCAGACTTTTCAAATTATAGTCTAATTCCAGTAGTATTTATAAAGTGTTTGCCAGCAGTTGAAAACATGTATGTCGTTCTTTAAAAATATGTTGGCCTTTCAAAACTACATCAGTTACTTCCTGAACTTAATTTATAATATGCATTTCACTTTAATTGTAATGGACCAGTATTTTTAGACTTCTGACTCACAAGACTTTATTTTCAGCATCAAAGTTAAGGGAATTAGCTGACAGAGTATGCATCATCGTTAGAATGAGCTGGGATTTGCTATTAACCTTACATGACCTTAAGAAAAAACAGCCAACAGCTGTGCTCCCAAACCCTGAACTAGATGTGTAATTTGGGAAACTTTGCTCACAATTAAACTGGCTCCGACCTACAACAGATGAAGATTCTCGTGATCAATGAGCTGCTCCTGAAAAATGATATCTGCCACCCAACACAAATTAATAGGCTGAGCAATGACAATTCTTTATTATTGGCTAAGGTACAGTAGCAAAGGTCATTCCCTTTGGAAGGGCTGGCTTTCATTTTACAGTGCAGTGCACTTGACTAGATATCTGTCATCTCTGTCTCCCTCTATCACCAAGGTGATTCTCACTCGTCTCATGCATACAGATGGGGTTCAGTCCTGCTACATCTGAACACTCAGAAAGTCAGATGCAGCTTACTGGAAAGAAGATTGTGTCAGAGATTGTGTGTGCATTTGAAGGTCGGATGCCGTCTTTTCTGTTCTGTAACATCAGTGACTCTAGAACTTGATTTTGGTCATAAGTATTGAAGTATAACACACATCAGTGTGGAAGTGAATGTATTTTCTTCCTGGTGCACGCAAGTTTCTTGGCAAGAGTACCGAATATCAGGCTAGGAGAGACTGGCACAGCAGGATACGAATGTTCTATTTGTGTGGCAGCATAATGTTAATTACCAACCCCATGAACCAACAATAGCAATTATTCTCAAATATACAGTGCTGCATAGTAGTCTGTGTGGTGGTGTGAGCGCCTTTGCTGGATCATTTATGTTTGGTGTAACAGAGATGTTACCTACATGGGTCGTCAATGAATAATACTGAATCAGACACAGAGCAGTGGATGTTGACACTCCTCACAGGTGTTCAGATTTTATTAACAACACAGGTGTTGCCACTTGGGTACCAGCAATGGTAAACCTAGTGTCAGATTTAATAAAGAAAACAAAACAAAGCTACAAAATAAAAGTTTGCCACAAAAGGCGAGCACTAGCCTCAGTAAAAGAGGCGTCCTGCTCCAAGAACTTACCCTACAAAAACCATGCTACTGTGTACTGTTGCTGGGATCAAATCAACCTAGCCAAGTCCCAGTGACCTCCCAGCGACTCCAGCCTCTTCATGATGGCCTCGGCTGGGCAATGCCTTCACGAGCACCATCTTAGAGTGGAAGGGTTTCATGCAGTAGTTCTCTCCTCTGGTGTACACGTACACAGAGGCTTTCTCTCAGCACCCATCTGTGTAGACATGGCGTTACAGTAGCCTCGTACGCTGGTGCTGCTGCGTTCTTAAACAGGCGTAGGCAGCCCCCCCAACCCTAACCCCACCCCCACCCCCAACCCCCTCGCCAGCCAATCAGGACCTCCTGATCAGCAAGCCTTCCTGCAGCTGAACCAGCGACAGAGTCCACCACCCTCCTATAACATTGGCAACAAGAATTGGAATCCTTTCTGATTGCTGAATACAGAAACACAGCTGTAACCATTTTGGTCTTCTGACCAAAATAAGAAGCAGCTTGACGAATATGCTCATGCACAGCTGAGGCACATCATTTGGTATTTTGTTTTGGTATTTATGGAAACTGAAGAAATGCCTTGTAAGTAGCTGAGGATCAAGCAAGATGTACAATCCAATGGAAAAAATACACGTTCAAGGAGAATAAAAGTGTAGGCATTCAGCTGTACAAATAAGTAAGGTAAGGTGTCCTGGACCCCATATGTTTGATATATATATATTTTTTAAATTTAGTCGTTGCCAATTATTTTTTTGTATTATTTTTTCACAATTTAGAATGGCCAATTATTTTTTTAAGCTCGGCTCACCGCTATCACCCCTGCGCTGACTCGGGAGGGTGCAGACGAAAACACTGTCCTCCGAAGCGTATGCCATCAGCCGACCGCTTTTTTTCACACTGCAGACTCACCATGCAGCCACCCAAGAGCTACAGCGTCGGAGGACAATGCAGCTCTCGGGCAGCTTACAGGCAAGCCCGCAGGCGCCCGGCCAGACTACAGGGGTCACTGGTGCGCGGTGAGCCGAGGACACCCTGGCCGACCTAATGCTCCCTCCCCCTGGGCGACACTAGGCCAATTGTGCGCCGCCCCCCGGGAGCTCCCGTCCACGGTTGGCTGTGGAATAGCCTGGACTCAAACTCGCGACGTCCAGACTATAGAGCGCATCCTGCACTCCATGTGGAACGCCTTTACTGGATGCGGCACTCGGGAGCCCCTGATATTTGTTTTAATATTTTTATTTTCCTCATTTGATTTGTGCTTGTGGTGGAATTTTTTCAATTGCTTATTTTCCGTGCATGAGAGTCATGTATGTCATTTGGATTGGTTGAGTTATTGGTTGTGACGGGGGACTGCCCCGTCTTTATGAACGTGGTTGGGACTGGCAGGGAGGGGGTTAAAATTCCTCCCTGCCAGGAAAACATGTGAGAATGTGGCTGGAGCCCTAATTGAATAATCAGCAATTATTGATTAATTTGGCTCCAGCCACAGGGGATAAAAGCCAGGGGAGAGGCCCTGGCTAGAGAGAGAGTTCTGGAAGGAGAAGGAGACAATGTTTTTCTGTGTGTGCTGTTTTGATTCCAGTGAAGGCGTTGCCCAGCCTGGAAGCTTTATTTGTAAGTTTTGTTTTGTGTCTATTTTGTGTTTTGAAACCTTCTGTTTATTTGGTGTATTTTGTTTAAATAAAAACTTTATTTTTGAACTTTCAAACTGTCTCTGAGCCTCACCCTCTGCCAATCCTGCCACATTTGGTGCTCAGAAGTGGGATAACGCCACCTGGAGGCTCAGGGCAGTATTTTTTTTGTTTTGGGAGTTTTTTTTTTTTTGAAAAAAAAACATGGGCAAGAAGAGCAGACAGAGGCAGCGACAGAAGCAGCAACAACAGCAGCTGCCACCACCACCCCAAACCCTGTGTGAGGACCCAGCGAGCCTCTTCCCGTGGTGTTCCTGGTGCGGGAAGGAGGATCATCGGTGGAGGTCCTGTCCAGATGGGCCACCAGCTGACTGGTGCGGGCGCTGTGAGGCGGATGGCCACAGCTGGGCAGGATGCCCCCACAACCCGGACCAGGAGCAGCTGCAAACCCCGTCCTCAGCAGCCACCCCACCACTTCCAACATTACTGCCTTCACCACCATCGTGGGAGATCTGGGAGTGGCTGGTGCACCCCGAAGCAGACCTCCCCCACGACCTTCCCATAGCCATCCGCACGCTGTGGCGTCGAGATGGGGAGAGGTGGGAAGAGTGGGAGAGACGGCACCACCCGGTTTCCCTCCAGGATATAGCTAGCATGGTGCTGGATTACCTGGAGGTAGACATGGGAGGGGCTTCGGTCATGGAAGTAGAGGAGTTGTGCGCTCACTGCTGCCAGTACGGGCATGAAGAGGACGCGTGTCAAGAGCTCGACTGGGAGCCAGACGAGGAGGAGTCTGGAGAGGAGGTTGAGCTGCCGTCCCGAGAGCCAGAGGGGGTGGAGCCGCCGTCCCGAGAGCCAGAAGGTGAGGAGCCGCCGTCCCAAGAGCCAGAAGGGGAGGAGCCGCCGTCCTGAGAGCCAGAAGGAGAGGGGGAGCCGCTGCCGTCGCCCAGAGAGGGGGAGTCGCTGCCGTCGCCCAAAGAGGGGGAGCTGCTGCCGTCGCCCAGAGAGGGGGAGCCGCTGCCATCGCCCGAGAGGGAGGAGCCCGAACGTCCACAGCCCGAGAGGGAGGAGCCCGAATGTCCACAGCCCGAGAGGGAGGAGCCCGAGCGGGAGGAGTTGGTGTGTCCACGGCTCGAGCGGGAGGAGTCGGTGCGTCCACGGCCCGAGCGGGAGGAGTCGGTGTGTCCACGGCCCAAGAAGGGGAAGCCCACAGGCCCAGGGATGAAGGGACCCGCAGGGGAAGAATACAGGCTGTTCCCACCAGCACCGCCCAAGGATGCCTGCACAACACCGCCCAAGGATGCCTGCACAGCACCGCCCAAGGATGCTCCGACCACTTCGCTCAGGGATGTCACCTCGCCATCGCCTGGGGATGCTGGTTCGCCATCACCGGGGGATGCTGGTTCGCTATCGCCTGGGGTTGCCTGCCTGTCCGCATCCCATGGGGTTGCCTGCCTGTCCGCATCGCCTGGGGTTGCCTGCCTGTCCGCATCGCCTGGGGTTGCCTGCCTGTCCGCATCGCCTGGGGTGGAGCTACTGTCCCGGGCGCCAGAGGGGCCAGAGGGTCCAGCACCGCCAGAGGGTCCCGTGCCGCCAGGGGGTCCAGAGGGTCCAGCGTCGCCAGAGGGGCCAGGGGGTCCCGCATCGCCAGGGGGTCCAGAGGGTCCGGCGACACTGGTCCTTCCAGCGCCGCCGGAAGGACCAGTGTCGCCGTTCCCGCCTCCGCCACCAGAGGGAGCCGGGCCGCCGTTCCCGCCTCCGCCACCAGAGGGAGCCAGGCCGCCGTTCCCGCCTCCGCCTCCCGAGGGTCCGCTGCTGCTGCCGTCGCCTCCCGAGGGTCCGCTGCTGCTGCCGTCGCCTCCCGAGGGTCCACTGCTGCTGCTGTCGCCTCCCGAGGGTCCGCTGCTGCTGCCGTCGCCTGGGGTCTTCGAGGATCCTGCTTCGCCTGGGGTTGCCAGGGATCCTGCTTCGCCTGGGGTCGCTACACTGTGGCCGGAGCCCCACGGAGGGGAGTTGCCGGCCATGAAGAGGGGGGGGGGAGGTCAGGAGACCAGCTCCCCCAGCTGCACTTTCGCGGCAGGATAGTGTGTGGCCGGAGCCCCGGAAGAGGGAGCTGCCGGCCACGAAGAATTGGGGGGTGCCGGACCTCCCACCATGGCCACCTCCATGGACACTGTGCTTCCCCCTCTTCCGGGACTGAGACTGAGTGGGGAGGTGGCCATTTAGGCCATGTTGTGCTTGGCACAAGTGGGGGGGGGGATATGTGACGGGGGACTGCCCCATCTTTATGAACGTGGTTGGGACTGGCAGGGAGGGGGTTAAATTCCTCCCTGCCAGGAAAACATGTGAGAATGTGGCTGGAGCCCTAATTGAATAATCAGCAATTATTGATTAATTTGGCTCCAGCCACAGGGGATAAAAGCCAGGGGAGAGGCCCTGGCTAGAGAGAGAGTTCTGGAAGGAGAAGGAGATAGTGTTTTTCTGTGTGTGCTGTTTTGATTCCAGTGAAGGCGTTGCCCAGCCTGGAAGCTTTATTTGTAAGTTTTGTTTTGTGTCTATTTTGTGTTTTGAAACCTTTTTGTTTGGCCCTCGTGCCTGTTTATTTGGTGTATTTTGTTTAAATAAAAACTTTATTTTTGAACTCTGAGCCTCACCCTCTGCCAATCCTGCCACAATGGTTTAAAATGAGGGCCCAAACTTTAGGTATCTGTGTCACAAGTGGAGAAGGAAGCTAAGAAAACTTTGAACTCATCTAAGACATGGTAAATATTAAAACAAACTGCAGTTGGTGAGATTAGACATTATCATACATGTAACATACTGAATAAATGTTGTGATACATTCATTGAAAGACCCTATTGTCAGAAGGTATTGGAATTTTAAACTCAATTTCTCCATGCTGGAATACATTACTTCAGGGTAATAAAAGTCTTACAGCATTGTTGCAATTTAAACATTGATTATATCACTTGTCTCCCAGGAAATTAACTGCACTAGTGCATCACATGCAGTCCCATGCCATACCCAAGCAATGTACAATGCACAATTTATATTTGATTCAAACCTTGTAGAATTGAATTGCAAACACAACATCAGAAGCAATTACACCTACCTTATTTTAAAAAGTGTTTATCCATCAGTAGTTTATGTTTGATTTTATCAACTTGCAGCAAAAAAGGTATGTCTCAGAATAAAAAAAGTGTGTGGTTGTGTTGTACTTGACAGCTAAAATATTAAACTTGACTTCCTAGCAATAAAACAAAAGCTGGAGTTCGATATTAAACTGCTGTATGTCAGTCCATTCAGTGTGGAAAACAAGCATTATACAATACTTGTTTGGAAATACTTTAGTAATAAATGTAAAGCAGATAATATACAGTATTGGGTTGGATTGGAATATGGAAGGTAAAATATAACAATAAATTAGCCAAGTATATTGGAATATTTTACAGGAAATACCTACCTATTATAACTTATTTTCACAGCGCTGATAGCACACCTCAGTCCTGACATGAACTCCCCTGTGATTCAGAGCTGGATCCCGCTTAAGTGAGACTGCCAATTGTGCATAATTTGGGGCCAATATGCATGCTGAATAATGGCTACTAGAAGAGCCATTTTAAAGGGTCCAACATAAAACCAACTTGTTATTCCTTTTGCATTTTAGATTGTCCAATATGTCCTAAATATGATGTTTGCAGGCTTAGAACATAACTGGCATTATGGTATATTTTCTCATCTATTTATATTGGGTTTAATCCCTTGAAAATCAGGCTTCAACCCCATTGAGTAATTTCCTATATATATATATATATATATATATATATATATATATATATATATACATATATTTTAATCAAATTGTAACATTTCTCTCATTCTACCTTTCAGTACGGTATAAAGAAGAGAGAGGAAAAAGAAGCTGAAGCTCAGGCAGCCATGGAGGTGGCAGCAGAGGGGAGTCTTACCCGCCCAAAGAAGGCAATACCTGCAGGCTGTGGCAATGAAGAAGAGGAGGAAGATGAAAGCATTCTAGACACTGTCATGAAATATCTTCCTGGCCCCTTCCAAGACATGTTCAAAAAGTAACAGGGCTAAAGCTATTCGATTGTTACCTTTGTTTATAAGGCAAATGTATTCTCCCTGGGAGATTTAGAACACAGTCCCAAGTATACCATGGTCCACCTGTTATTTTTTTTTTGTTTGTTTGTTTGTTTGTGTGTGTGTGTGTGTGTAAATAGCCTCTGGTTTAAACAAAAGAAATAAATAAAAATAAGCAACATTCTTTAAAAAAAACCTCTGAGTATAAGCCATACTTTTACCTTTTAAGAAAAGCTCAGAGTCATACCATGTTGTTGTACAAGTTTCGTTGTTATTTCAAGCATTTATCTAACCTTCTATAGTGCTAAACATATTTCCTAATACACCCCATGAACACTAAATGTAACATTATATGGTAAAAAGGCAAAAAAGTATGCAGTATATTGGAATAACAACTCTTTTTTTTTTCAAGCATGCCAATGTTCAAGTCATTTGTGAATATCTGTACAACTTATTTTCAGTGAATTGCATAAAGGATTAAGGCAATAATTCTGGTATTCTGTTTAATTTTATTGTCTTGTTAAAGCAAATTTCAAGGAAAAAATGTTCAATGAAATAAGTCAAATGTTTCCCCTGCATTATACAAACTAACACAGAACATAAATTGGTCATCAGAATTTGAAAACAATGCTCATTTTCTTCATTTGCATATTGGCCGATTAAGCTTATCACTGCACTGTGCCACTCAAACTAGTGGTTTAGTTTTTGAACTTGTTCAGCTATGTTTTTATGTCTTAAAAATAAAATGACAGTGTGCAGAATGGATAGAGAACGCTTGTAAAAACCCAAGAGTTCCAGAAACTGGAGGACTAGTTTTTTTTTATTTGTTTTCAACTTCTTCAATGTAAATACCTTGCTTCACTATATTACACTGGTTGCTAGATAACTTTTATTCTTTTCATCCAAGCTTATACTTCATCTTCAGTATCAGACAGTGACAATGGTGCAATATTATTCTATTTTAACTTGTCTGTTATCTATTGATAAACAAAGGGGAAATCCCAAAATGGGCAATAGCAGCCAATCTTCATTATCGTTGTGTTCAGCTAAAGCAGAAGATTACAGATTATATGGCTGTGGTGTTTACAGTATGTCTTCCTAGTAGAATAAGATTTTTGTAAATGTAAAAATGTTTATTGTTATCAATTTAACTCACCAGTATCAAATGTTAGCCTTTCGCGAGATTTGGGGGGCAGATGCTGTCTATCATTACCAATTTCCTATTTAAACCTTAATTACACACACCCTCCCTGTCTAGTGTCTTTGTTTTAACAAACATTCAGACATTGCAGAGAATAACAAATGGAAATTGTACTAAAATATAACCTTATTCAAGAGCAGGTCCAATAATGAAATTAGCTGCAGGCTTTCACTTGAAGACACAAAAATAATTGCTTGTGAAGTACATTGTTACATTGTCTTACCTTGTTTATTAATAAAAGGGAAACCACCAATACTACATTTCCAATCTCCCAAGCTTGTGGATTAAAAACTATGGCAAAAAAACAACAACCCTGCAGTCGATGCCTACCTTAGTTTTATTTCCCCTCAACTTTTACTTCAACAGAACAGGCATTTTCGTTCCTTGCTTGTTTGATCTGTTGCTAATTCTGTGCAAACGTGTACAACTAATAATGTAAATAGTTTCAAAGTAAAGGTGGAAGCCATTCAAATGTGATTGGATAGAACTGGACAAAAAAACAGGAGTGTGATTATCAACATGAAACCCCATGCCGTTTACCTTTTATGGTTTGATTGCATTACCTGCTACATGCTGGTTTTATTTATCACATTATCAAACTGTGTCCTTGTTTCCAAGAACTAACCCTTGTTGTTTGTTCCTATTACTCCCTTTTTAAAGTACCATTATGTAAGACATGGTTATGTAAAATCTTAAATTGGCCGGTGGGTCCAATTAATATGATGGAACATATAATATAAGCTCCAGTTGATCAGAAATATCAAACTGCCCACAAAGGTTAGCCTTTTGTTTAAAGATGTTATGCTCACCATTCAGGTTGTTATCCAAGACCTTTAATGAATACTAGAGGAAATATTTGCCAAATATAGTCAGAACATCCATCACATGTTCATTTTAATGGGAATGTATGTACACTTAAATACTATGACAACATAAATGGGCTATTTTGCTGTTAAGTGCACCTGGTTCTCCTTCTTCAATTATCAATTATGCTGACATAATGAAAAAGGAAAAGTGAATCTGCTACAGCCAGCAGTTTGATTCTACTAGAATTTGTATTTGCATCTGGGACAAACATTATTGTAAAGGGCTTTACTAATTGGAGGACAATCCTACCTTCAGTCTGTATAAACAAATATACACATGTGAACCTATCATTGATGCACCACTCATCTTTACTTTCATGTATAAATTAGGCTTACTAATAGTATTATTATTATTATTATTTTAAATAAGTGTGTACTGGGGTGTGTTGTGCCAAAATTGGTGGGTCCTTCTTAGACAGAAATGCCATTTGGCTTAAGTCTTTCAGAAACACTTGCCTCATTGTAGTGTGATCTTTCTCAACACTTCTGTTTAAATGCACAGATGCCATTTCCAAGACTGTATATTTATTGAAGATTAAGGAGTGCAAAATCAGACACCAAGGTATACATTTATGAAGTAAAGAGTAAATCTGTATAATGTGCCAGGTGATTAATAATACCCAAGCAGTTCTTGAAAAGTTCTCAGGGGAGCCAGCTAAATGCATCCTATTTTTTCATCCAGAAAGATTTTAAAAACTTGCAAGGTGAAACAATATTGCGGGTTTGTTATCAGTAACAAGGGTTTATGCTTCTGAGATTTTTTTTTGAGAAAATGTCAGGCTTCTTACTGGCCTTTTGTCTACAGAGATATGAAATGTGCACCCCCTTCATGTATCCAAGAGTTATGATTTGACGTTTAGTTTTTTTTCTTCTTCAGCTTGCCTGCGAAGGGACTTTGCTTTCTCGCAGCGTTCACTGGCTGGTCACATTCCATTAAAACTCCTCTTCCCATCCTCTCCAGAGCAAATCAACTTACTGTCTCCTTCTTGTCTTTCAGTAAAGTTTTTTTATTTATTTAACACAAGAGTAGTTACTTGCAAAGAAGTGTGGTGTGTGTATGTATATACTTCTTATTTGTTGAGAAGGTGAATCATAGAATATCAATATTTTCCCATTTAACCTTTATCAAAACCCAGAAATAAAAGCTGCATTCCTTGTCCTTTGGAGTACAAACACAACCCACACAAAAATACCCCTTATACAACCTCCTAGGCATATTTATTAAATAGACAGCATCAACAATGACATTCAATGTGAAATTTAAAGAAATACTGACTGTGCTTTAGTACCGATAGAAAAATGTATTGCGATAAACATGATCTAATGTTCTATCTAACTCATGGAAATGTTGTAATAGAGTGTATCAGCACTCCAAAGGATATGTTGAGGAATAATGACACTGAGCTACATTTATTTCCCTACCTAGCTCCAGATGTATTATGATGATCATCTCCTTGTGCAATTTAGGTAGGAGGTTGATATATTGTAATATGTGTGAATTTGCTCAGAATAGTATTTATCACAACTGTGTATAATTTATTACCAGTGCAATTTTTAAAGTTGAACACAATTGTTACATTATTACACTGATGTCCAACAAAATACAAAAACATGCACAAGTATCATAGTGCAGTCTGAATTTAAAAAGTTTAAAAACAACATTGACCTACTGTGTTATTAAGCTACTTTATACAGTAGTTTATTTTAATTTAAATTACATATACCATATAACCAAAAATGGAAAATCCCAAATATTTTCTTCAGCTATTCATTATGACAGCCTACCATTTATACTGGGGTTAATCATGAGAAGCTTAAGCAATATGAAGTCACACATCCTCCCTATCCCATAATGACTGTGTCATCTAACCAAGACCTGTCCATCAATTCTATTAATTTAAATGTTCTATTAAACCAAAGAAAGAGGTTTGATAAATGTGATTCCTGTTTTGTTGTGGTGATTTTGACTGCCTCACCCCAGAATGCTGTTTTCATCCATTGTATGTTTTATCTCAGGTATGGTATCGGCTACATGTCAGGTAAAATAAAATAAAAAAGGCTTAAAAAACTATAAATTAATATTGGCATCACCTTTCAATAACTGACTTATATTAACAGTGAAAGCCATAGAGAATAAGACTGCAATATTTATTATGAATGGTATTGTGAAAAAAATATATAAAAAAAAGAGGAAACAGAATATATGTGCCAAGTCACTCCTTGTCTCTGCATCATCACCTTCATCTTATGACAGCCTAGGTTTTAAACAGACATGCCACTATATGCTCCTTATCACACTAGCTTTCTGAATATAAATAAACTCTAACTTGTTATATACAATAAATTGATGTGACCTGAATATAATTGTCTAATGTTTTTGATGTACTTTTATGTCTGAAAAGGTTTCTGTGTATGTCCTTTGGTAGTTGTATCCAGAACTCTGTATAGTTAGTGCATTTTTGTATAGTAATTGGTAACTTTTACTTCTCTCTCGCTCTCTACTTTTGTTTCCACTTGAATGCATGCATACTGCGGCAGCAGAAAGGTGATTTAAGAGACTTTTGGGAATGTCATTTGTGTTTACATTTGGCCTGGAACTTACTGCATGCCATCAAAACTAATACTTTAGGCTGTAATGGTCCTTTGAAAAATGGTATCACAGCAAACTAAAATAAAGTGATTTCACATATACATTTTCCTGTTTCTTGCACCAAGCTCAGAATCATAAATATTGGCATTAATACACTTTCATTCTCCTGCTTCTGTGGAGGATTTACACCCAGATTATGAAGAAGTGGAATAATGCAGATAAAAGTCTAAGGAGACCAGGTGTCACTACTTAATTTCTATCAGGACCACATAGCAAAGCACTGCAAATAGATCACCTTTTTAGTATACAGTTTTGGGATAAACAGTCTCTGATAAGTCCTGACTCTTGAGTAAAAGTGCTTGCTCTTCCCCAGAATCTTTCTAGAAAATTAGGCTAAATATGTGCACAATACAATCTGTGAAAGAGAGTGATGTTGAACCAGACAGAACAAGTCGCTTTGACCTCTGTTTCCGAGACCCTGCAGTTGAGATGTAAAAATCTGTCTCACCCCATTGAAAATTATTGAACCCCACATAGACACTTCAAAAACATTTAAAAATCAGATTCATTCATTAGAAGAAAATAAAATTAGATGAAACTAGTTGGTTTGTTCACACAATCCACAAAAAGGGAGACAAAACCGAACCAGGTAACTACAGACCAATAAGCTTGACTTCTAGTATATGTAAACTACAATAAGATCCAAAATGGAAAATTACCTATATGGTAACAGTATTATCTTGGGAGACAGTCAGCATGGTTTTAAGAAAAGGAGAGCGTGTCTAACTAACCTGCTTGAGGATGCAACATCGACAATGGATAACTGCAAAGCATATAACATGGTTTATTTCGATTTCCAGAAAGCTTTTGACAAAGTCCCGTATAAAAGATTAATTCTCAAACTGAACGCAGTAGGGATTCAAGGAAATGCATGCACATGGATTAGGCAGTGGTTAACATGTAGAAAACAGAAAGTACTGATTAGAGGAGAAACCTTAAAATGGAGTGGGGTAACCAGTGGAGTACCACAGGGATCAGTATTAGGTCATCTGCACTTCCTAATCTACATTATGACAGATTTTGGTATAGTAAGCAAACTTGTTAAATTTGCAGACGACACAAAAATAGGAGGTGTGGAAAACACTGTTGCAGCAGCAAAGGTCATTCAAAATGATCTAGACAGCATTCAGAACTGGGCAGACACATGGCAAATTACATGTAATAGAGAAAAGTGTAAGGTACTGCAAGCAGGCAATAAAAATGTGCATTATAAATACCATATGGGAAATACTGAAATTGAAGAAGGAATCTATGAAAAAGACTTGGGAGTTTATGTTGACTCAGAAATGTCTTCATCTAGACAATGTGGGGAAGCTATAAAAAAGGCCAAAAAGATGCTTGGATATATAGTGAAAAGTGTTGAATTTAAATCAAGGGAAGTAATGTTAAAACTGTACAATGCATTGTGTTCAGTTCTGGTCACCTCGCAACAAAAAGGATATTGCGGCTCTAGAAAGAGTGCAAAGAAGAGCGACCAGAATTATTCTGGGTTTAAAAGGCATGTCTTATGCAGACAGGCTTAAAGAATTGAATCTATTCCGTCTTGAACAAAGAAGACTACGCGGCGATCTGATTCAAGCATTCAAAATTCTAAAAGGTATAGACAAATGTCGACCCAAGGGACTCTTTCAACCTGAAAAAAAAACGAGGATAAGGGGTCACAAATGGAGATTAGATAAAGGGGCATTCAGAACAGAAAATAGGAGGCACTTTTTTTACACAGAGAATTGTGAGGTTCGGGAACCAACTCTCCAGTAATGTTGTTGAAGCTGACACCCTGAGATCCTTCAAGAAGTTGCTTGATGAGATTCTGGGATCAAGAAGCTGCAAACATTTTAAAGTGATCAGAATTTATAATTGATCTGGGAAAGCCCCAATGACACTTTTGTTGACAGTGAGAAACACAAAATAAACAGTGACTAATATGTTTCACCTACTTTGTAAATGTCAGGATACTTTTAACAAATACAAGTACAATCAGTTTGTGAGTGTTAGTGTGGTAGAGTTGCTTAATAAAAATATAAAATAAAACAAAACATTTGGAATCTTTTTCACCAACATTACAACCCAAAGCCAGAACTAGTATAAATATGAATGACTTGGAACTTTTATATTTATTCATTTGACTGAGATGTTATAACTGCATATACATAAAGAGATCTCAATGGTGATAAATCAGATGCTTATCCCAGTAGGTGAGGGATCAGTACTAGATTTCTGGATTACACATTGTGCAAGCTATTATCAATCAAATCATGAGAAGAGCTCAATATGCCAGTTCTCACTGTACCTTCTGTGAATGGTTTGTTCAGTAATTGATGTGGTAGCCAACTGACAGTAAGAGGTGACACACACAGGCAGAAAATAAGGTTGAAGAATAGGCAGTTTTATTATTCTTTATTTAAAAGATCACACAGACCAAACTAAATGTTTATGAAAATAAAGAAAACAAAAGAAAACCTGCCCACTAATCTCACTTCAACCCTCTCTACATCTGACACGAGCTTCTCTCGTTGCCAGTTAAAAATAAATTGTTACACACAACAATCAAAAGTCCAGTCCAGGCTCTTTTCAGCGGCTGCTGGCAGAGTGCAGATCCGGCCTTGGATCTGTAGGTAACACCTACTGATCCAAGGCCTAAGGTGAGTAGAATGTACAATCGTAATTTAACAATTCCCAGGTCTGTCTGGTAATTGTAATCCTTTTCCAGGTAACAGGTAGGTATTTCCAGTTGGTATCTCTCTCCGCGTCCAGGGGATTGGAATCCTGTGTGGCCCACACAGAAAACAGGCGAGTATGATTAGTTAGCACACTTTTACAGTCCTTGGGCTTATACAGCACCTTGTGTTGTTTCACTGTGACGTGCAGCCTATTGCTTGGCAGGTACCTGCCTGACTTGTTTTCATGACAAAAATAAAACAAACTACTACAGTCCGTGTCATATTCATTAAACAAAAGTCTTTGTTCAATAAACCATAAAAACAAGTCTGGGTCTTTAATTTAAACCCCAGATGCCATTTCAGGGTCACACAGACCATAAGAATTAAATGGTGTTTCATTTGATACAGTTCGTGCAATACAGCCTTGGTTAAAGAAAACACAGTCCATAGAAAAATTCTTTTGTAATGTTCTCTTTACCCGTGATTGGATAGTTTGGTTATTTTGGGCGGTGCCTGAGTCCATGTGCAGTGTTTTTCATTGGTGGTTCTCGTTCCGACATAGCCCCTTGTTCTCCATTGGTCCACTATTCCGCCCACTGTTGGCTGGATTTATGTGATGGACTGGTTCCTGTCTTAGGTGTCAAAGCACCCAGAACTGTCTGGCTTACGGCGCTGAAATTGTTATTCTGCGATCGTGAAGTTAAGCCATTTGTTCAGCAGTTAGTTTAAGACTCTTTTTTAAAGCATTCTTTGTCAGTGGGGGAGTTTGTGACCAGAAACCAAGAAGTCACAGAGAATGGTTTTAGATCCCCCTTTGTAAATTTCAATTCTGTTACTTTCATACACAGAATGATATTATGACCCCATCTGACGCTACAACAGGTACCGTTGGAACTGAATTACTGACTCTTCTCTGGTTTATAAACACTGTCGCCTTTGTAACTCTTTGTCTCCGTATTTCTGCACACATGGAAATACGGTTGTTCCTGACACTGCTCTGCTATATTAGTTGCTGCTGAACTCTTTTTCATGCAGGTTGAGCAAATGCCTTCACTGCACACTTCACTTTTGTTGCTGGAAACATCACCCAGCACCTTTCGTCTCTCCACACAGGTTACCTTTCACCATTACCTCCTCCCCTCCCATTGCTTGCCTGTTTTTTAAAAACTGCTGGATTCCTGCGGACAGGTCACCTGACTTTTGACCATTGGAATCATGGGAACTGAAGTTTATTTAATACACAGTTCTACTACAGGGCACACAGCCCAATAACAGGAACAATGTCTTTCTTGTTTTGAGCACAGGGGCAAGATATCAGAATCCCCTTTTTCTGATACCTTCCTCGTGTGCTCATCACTCACCGTTTGTTACACTTCCTGGAATCAAGGACACAGTAGGAGTTGTTGTAGAAAGATTGAAGCTTGGAGGACTTGTAATGGGACTGCACCTGAAAGTAGCAACAGCATTTGGCATACTAAAAGTAAAAGGCTGGTTGCTATGCAGTGCACTCTAGGTGTTGTTTGCCAATTTGGGGGAAATGTTCAGTTTAAAGTAGTGAAGATTGGAATTTACATTAGGGTACTAAAGTGGTAGCCAAAACCAGCTATAAAAATAGCGAAATATGGTGCAGTACTCTCCGTGATAAAACAGAAGCCAATGCGATATGCAATTTAGTTAACCTGTCCTGCATCTTCTGCACGCTAACGGGCGTTATCTTACTATAAACTGGTTTATCACAGATTACTTCTGAAATACGGTGTTGCACCAGCAGATGTCAGACACTGAAGCTTGTGAAAACCAAAAGCTTACATTGAGTTAAAGTAATTTTTATACTGTACTGCATGATTTGGTAACAGCTTGAATATCCCAAAGCCTACAGTATATCAATAAGTTAAGCAATGCTTTTGCTGAAGAGATTGATGTTATAGCTACAGCCCAAATTAAAATAGTTATGGTGATATCTCAAAGGTCCGTCCCTACCTTTCCCTGCCGGATGCAGAGATTCTCTGTCAAGCATTCATCTTCTCTCGACTCGACTACTGCAACTCTCTCTATGGTGGTCTTCTGTCACACACCATAAACCGATTGCAGCTTGTTCAAAATGCCGCTGCTAGGATCCTTACCAGATATAAAAAAAAACCTGTCTTGCCCAGCTGCACTGGCTACCTGTAAAGTTCACTATTAGTTTCAAAATTCTCCTGCTTGCCTACAAGGCCCTTCATCACACAGGTCCAGAGTATCTCTCCAACCTGCTGACCCACTATGTCCCTGGACTCTGGCTTGCTTGTTATACCCAAGCAAAAGTGCACCACACTCAGAGAGCGCTCTTTTAGCTTCATGGCCCCGACTCTCTGGAACTCTCTCCCAACTTTAGTGCGTGTAGCTCCCACAGTCGCTTGCTTCAAATCAACTCTCAAGACCCACTTGTTCTCTCTTGCTTTCAATGCTCTTTAAGCCCGATATCTGGTATTAGCTGTTGTCTAAATTGCTATTTCAGGTTTTACACACACATCCACAATGTTTAGAATTCACATCCTAGCCTTGTATTTAATGTATTATGCCTGTATGTAATGTATTATGCATTGTTCCTCACTATCTTTGTGATGGTGGTCCACTATGAAAGGCGCTACATAAAATAAATATTGATTGACTGATTAATTATATAAATGAACCACAGAGGCTGAGTCAGTGGGTGCTCTGGGGCTACAGCATGCACGAGGTAAAATAGTGGATGAGGAGCATCCGGCAGGAATTTTAAACATAAGTTGAAAAACAATCAATTTGGCTAAAGTGTTGCCTAGTAGTAAAACAAATGTGTTGCTAAAATGTGCATGCACACCAACAGTAAGCAGAGAAAATAAATTAATATCCCGCTTCTCATCTGAGGTTTCATTTTTTGTCTGTATTTATGCAACATACAGTTGTTGTGAATACACGTTCATCATTTATTTTCCTTACAGTGCAGCTGTGTGCAAGTTTAAACCGAGAAGTAATGAATGGGTTTCTTAACAACACATTTCCCAAAGGTGACAAAAGTCAAAGGACAGTAAGATTTAAAATTCAGAACTATTAGTGAGTACAGTTATTCATTTTTTGTGTATTATGTTCTTATCTAGTTTAACTATTGTATGAAATTTGATTTGCTGATGACACAGAACAAGCATTGATCCCCCCCATTATAAAAAGGTGTAAGCTGAATCAGATGGCACACAATGCAGGTTTCCTCATCTAAATTGATTCAGGAAAGGGCTCCCGAGTGGCGCATCCAGTAAAAGCACTTGCAAAAGTGCAGGATGCGCTCTATAGCCTGGACGTCGCAAGTTTGAGTCCAGGCTATTCCACAGCTGACCGTGGACGGGAGCTCCCAGGGGGCGGCGCTCAATTGGCCGAGCGTCACCCGGGGGAGGGAGGGTTAGGTCGGCCAGGGTGTCCTCGGCTCACCGCGCACCAGCGACCCCTGTAGTCTGGCCGGGCGCCTGTGGGCTTGCCTGTAAGCCGCCCAAAGCTGTGTTGTCCTCCGACGCTGTAGCTCTGAGGCGGCTGCACGGTGAGTCTGCAGAGTGTAAAGAAGCGGGCGGCTGACGGCACACGCTTCGGAGGACAGAGTGTGTTCATCTTCGCCCCTCCCGAGTCAGCGCAGGGGTGGTAGCGGTGAGCTGAGCCTAAAAATAATTGGGCATTTCAAATTGGGGAGAAAATAATAAAAACTAATTGGCAATGACTAAATGTAAAAAAAAAAAAAAAAGTTTCTCGAAATATGGACATGTATTTTACAAATATTAATTAATACAATAGTACTTTTCATAACAAGCATGTGAGGTGGTTTTATCTTTTACTACTTAAGTAAAAGATAAGGTGCTGCTGTCCCTTTTCATTCTTTTATTTTGTATTACTATTATTAAAAGTAAATCAATGGCAGTAATAGTATTTATTTTCTGTGCTAATAATGGATGGAAACCCTTTCACAAACATTTTCTCTAAACATTTGTGAAACTCAGATATCGTATCTGCAAATATAAAAATAAACAAGGCGTCAATTATTTCAAAATTGTCACCGGTTTACTTCTTGGTTGATTTCCATGAAATTTACCCATTGCCATGTATGTAGTTCCCCGTGAAAATGTCAATTTCTGAAACAATAGTGTAAAATATAAATTTGGTATCACTAAATATAGATACAGCATATGGTTGACTTATTGATGCACAGAAAATTAATTGGATTGTTTTAACCCCCTCCACACTAAAACAGTTTTCTACATCAAAGTACAACACTGAGTAGATGTGGATCTATTTCCATTTCATTCAGTGTCAACCGCTCCAAAATATTCCCTTCCCCCAGTGTGAATCAACTCAAATTAAATTGCTTTAGCCACTACACGTGGGCTCCATCTAGATTTTCTTACATTGTCCTTAAAATCGAGGTGATTTATCAAAATGTGTTTTTAAAAACAGAGAACTAGCAAGTTAAAAACAGAGAACTAGCAATGTGCCTATTTGCTTGGTGCTGGGCAAGGTTGCCACAATGGGTTCTTGAAACTTGGCGTGTGTTTTTTTATATCTCCACTTTAAATGGGTGGGCACTTTTGATAACTTACGCTACTCCACTACTTCGCCCACGCTACTCCACTACTCCGCTCGCTCCACTGGCTCCCGATCACCGCTCGCATCCAGTTCAAGACTCTTGTACTAGCCTACAGATGCCTTGACCAGACTGCACCCAGCTACCTCCAGACCCTCATCTCTCCCTACACCCCCACTCGACCTCTCCGCTCCGCCTCCACTAGAAGACTGGCTCTACCTCCGCTACGCTCCCCTGCCTCCAGAGCCCGTTCCTTCTCCACCCTTGCTCCGCAGTGGTGGAATGACCTTCCTACAGATGTCAGGACTGCCCAGTCCCTGACCACATTAAGACTCACCTCTTCAAACAGCACCTGTAGAACTCCTCTGTTTGTATCCTGGGACACTATCACCCTTTAAATGTGCTTTATTTTGCTCTTATCTGCCCCCTATCTTACTGCATTTAATCCTGTACTTCAGAATACTGTAATCTGCCAAGTGTTTAACCTATAGTATTTTGTATTTAATCATATCCTTATGTAACTATCACTATTTAATCATATCCTGATGTAACTATCACTATTACCTGCTGTATTATTGAATTGTGGTTTGTCACACTTGAACAAAAGTTATTGTATTTCTTGCTCTTATTGTATTGCTTGTATTGTAACACTTGAAATGTATTTGCTTACGATTGTAAGTCGCCCTGGATAAGGGCGTCTGCTAAGAAATAAAGAATAATAATAATAATAATAATAATAATAATAATAATAATAATAATAACTTGGATTTTTTCACATATCCAATGTGTTTCTGTTTCAGATTATATATATATATTATATATATATATATATATATATATATATATATATATATATATATATATATAATCTGTAAACCAATACATGTAGAGATATCTATTAAATTAATTTGCGTTCTCTAAATGATAGTTTGTCTTGCCACACAATGAGTATTTTAATGGTTTAATGAAGGTTCTAAACAATTCCACAAGCTTCCTGTAAACATCTGGTGGAATTGAATTTCACTAGTCAAACAGTATGCAAATGTGGCAGGGATGATGGCGCCTGCAAATTTGATGCTTCAGCACATCTAACAGATGTTCAATCTGGAGATCTTGGGACCTTGCTGGACATGACAGGTGTGTGCGTGTGTTATGGTTCATGAAAATACTGTAGGTAGGACATTCTTTATAATGTAAATCACTGTAAAGATGAAAGGATTTTTTTTCAGATGATTACTCTGTAAAACACTGCAGTGTGATTTGCTGTACTGATTTCCATCCTTGCTGTATCAAAGTCAGAAGTAAAAGTAATAAGTAAAAATTACTTAACTCCCCAGAACATGCGATTGAAATATCAAAATATAAATCGTAGGGTAAATTAGGGGGGGGGGGGGGAAAGGGTCTCATGTTATGTTACCTAAACAGATATTTATGGCTATCTTACATACTGTATGCCTGCCTACTGTACTCTACAAAACTAAATACAGTAAGTTGCTAAATTGTTAATTACAGTAAGGAGTTATATCACTCCAGCTTCTCTTTTTTTTGTCATTCGTCTCATATACTTCCGTAATGGAGTGAAATCCCCTCTTTTACTTAACTGTAAATGATTGTGACAGAGAAGAATGAATCTTGGTTCTAAATCTCCCTACCGACCCATGAAGGCACTGTGTAAAGGGAACAGAGTGGACTGGATGGTCTGACAATTCATTCCAAGGGAAAGGTGGAAGTTGGCCATCTAGAAAAGGTGTGGAGCTATGGTACACCAAGTCATCGTCCCAGAAGGGAAGTGATGTGGCAATCGCCGATTGGAAGAGAAATGGTTGCACTCGCTAATCAAGGGGGCGTGACTGACGGTACAAAAGGGGATGTGGCTAGGTGATCTGTTCCTTTTGTTATGATTAAGATCAAACCGAGAAAGGAGAACTGTAAAATAACTGTGAGTGTTTTGTTTGTTTGTCGTGCCTAATTATACTTGTTTGTTCTCATTAGACGGCTAATACGATCCGGAGCTGTCGCTTAAGGCCAGCACCAAACCCGGACAACACTTCACAACTGTGCACGAATAAATTGTATTTCACCACTAGCACTTTAGCATTCACTCTGGACTTGTGATCGTGTGTGTGTGTGTGTTCTACTGTGTTTCTTCTTTCGGGACTGTAACCCGTTGTTTTGGAAAAGTGAAATGCACATTGCTGTGTATTGCCTGGGACTATTCTTTGCGGATGTCAGACCGGGATTATAAAAACATTTTCTATTTGGATAGTGAACTTTTTTGTCTGTCTTCTGTTTCGTAATCACATCACCTCTACACTTTGCCACAATGATACTTTTAAAAATTAACTTTTTTTCTTCTAAACTTATTTTATTGCAATAATCCATCTAACTGAATGTAATTTAAAGCTAAATCTATATTGACATACTTATCTGTATGGGGAGTTGAGATCCTGTGTCCTGGAGGCAGGGAGAAACAGAAACCCAAAAAGAAAGAGAAGAGAAAAGAAACATTAACTAAGTCCCAGGCGCATGGTGGAGTACACTGAGTACACAGCCTCTCTGTCAGCGGCAGGCAAATTGTCCGTACATGGACATGTGTGTACATGGCAGGAGTTGTCCATGTCCAAGGCTGGCTTGGTTTATTTAGTCAGTTTAGCACTGGCAACTAACTTTTTAGTACAACTTCAGCACCCTTTGTTTGCCTTGGTTACTGATTGGTGAACTTGAGTCATGTAGCAGACACCCTAGGGATAAGGGCGTCTGCTAAGAAATAAATAATAATAATAATAATAATAATAATAATAATAATAATAATAATAATAATGTGAGGACTCCCTGTCTAGGAACTTATGATTCTGATCATGTGTAATGTTTGGTGCTGTTGATCGGATCACTGAAGAAGTGAGTGGCTCTTGAGTTTAAATATATTATTATAAACATGGAGGGCAGCAACCACAAAAAAAATAAAAAACATGGAAAAAGGAGTGCTGTGTGTTTGAAAGAGAATGAGATGATGGAATGTATGTATTGTGAACAAGTAATGAAGCAGATATAATCATAAAACGTGTGAGCACAATGAAAAATGTTACAAAAGGAGAGCAAAAACTGCAAACATTCCCCTTGTAACAGGGGGAGGTCTGTGCTGACTGTCTGGTGCATGCGTGGTTCTGCAGGAAGAGGGCGGTAGCCTCATAAGATCCGCCTGTCAGTCATGGTGATGACACGGAGAGGTGGGGAAGAGGGTGTGATGGCTTTCCCTCTCTCTGAGTGGCTAAGAGGCGGGCCATAGGGGATTGCTCGGCCCATAAGTACTGCTCTTGGTTATGCATTCGCGTGGCCGGAGAGAGGCTACCACGTGACACTGGTGAAAGACGCCAGTGTAAACAAAGACCAGGCAGGAACGCCAGAGGTTGAAGAGAGAACAAAACAGACAAGCATGGCCGAGGAAGACAGCCCGCCTTAAACAAATAAACCAAGAATTAAAATAAATAATTACGTACCCGAAGGGAAGTGTGTAGTTATACAGGGAACCCTGGCCACTGCAGTGTATAGGGAATAGCTGAGCGTAGGTCGGACCAGCTTAGCGGCAGTGGGGGCACTACATAAGCAGCAGCTTTATTTTGTAGTTTTATTACTGTGTTTTATTTTCTCTTTGTTTCGTCTTTGGTTTTCATTATTATTTTAGAGCACCTGTGTGTGCTGTCGGATACAAGTGCAACCCCTGCTTACCATCATTGGTATAAGGGGAGTTGTAGCACCAGCGCCATCTGGCGACAAATAATAAAAAAGAAAATTCCCAAAATAAAACTGGGCACCAGTGCAGTGTTTCAAATAAAACCTTCTGTCTCCACGATTCTTTCTTTCTTTGTCGGGGTAATTACATACATTTAGGAAAAGTCAGGAAAGCACAGCTCCATATCAAAACACATGCACCGCAATTTAAATTTAAATTCCAAAAATGGTCAAAATGATTGCCTTGGTCGTTCTAGTGTTAAGCAGGCTTGCCATTCTCTTGCTAACACGAAGTCCAGATACCTGTAGCTGTGAATGGGGCTTTAGCCATATGAATGGGATTAAAACCTTCATAGTAACCGCCTGGGGCCATGCCGCTTAAGGACTGTCACCTGCTCATACACTACAGAAAAGAAGAGCCAATCAGACGCCATGGAAACATTCAAAAGTATGTAATGTTTTGGTCATTTAATTTTAAAGACATATTTGTCTTTTTCATTTGTTGTTATCAAAATTTAGTTTTTAGCACAATGTTTTGGTACAGACACTAGAAAACTCTTGTTCCACCTACAGAAGGCGATCTGCATATACATTATTCCAGTACTGTGTGTATCCCTGGTCAAGATGTCAATTTTTTTTAAAATGTTCTTCACCACTCACTGTGCTGCCAATCCCTGACTCACTGTGTCACCTTGAGCAAGTCACTTAGGGCCTAATTTACTAAAGGTTCTTATGCGATAACACGGGTGTTATCCAAGGATGAGGCGCGTGCCAGACAGTATTTATCAACCACGATAAAGCGCGACAAAGCATACGACGTGAGTTAGCACGCACACCTTAAAAATAACACAATTGTTACATCAGCATCTGCTGAATATGTAAACTACACGGTGATGTATGCAAATGAAGTGGCATGAGAGCACTAATGAGGCTAATGATATTCAGACGATATTTACTAAACCATGCTTACCATGAAGCACACCTTAAATCGCGTGCTAGATAGCACTGATGGAAAGCAGGTGTTACGAGCCGAGATCCGTCTTAAAGCTGTCTTGCAGCACAAGGTACAGCTATATGTATGTACAATACTACACATCCAAAACTCTGTAAATAAGACTAATTTTAAAATAAATGTGTTTATATATTAAAACGTATATACCAGCCGACTGCATAAAATAAAGAAAGAAAAACAGAAATGTTTCTATATACAGGTATATTATGATTAAATAAAACTGTACAAACAAAAGTAATAGGACATTGAAAATAAATGTGTGTATGTAGCCTATAGACATAAAAAGCATGCAAAATCTTACTATGCAAACGAAAAAAAAATGGTCATAACTTAGTATGCAAACGAAATTTTTTTTTAAAATGCATTCATACGGACATAATTGAAACACGGTAATAGAAATAAATAAAGGAAATTGGGTTTACAACCACAACAGCACATAATATCAAAGAAGGAAGTGTTCTGCTAAATCACATACCTGCATGCACTTTTTTTTCTCCACACGATTTGGGCACAGCTTCCTTCTGCATACCTGCTTTTACTTCTCTGCAAATAATTCTGTACCTTCACAGCGTAACCGATTTGCACTTTTCTGTACAAAATGATTCTTTGTCTAGCTGCAATAGATTATACAGTAGGCTATTTACACTATAGTTAGTCTTAGTCATTACCTGTGCATTTCTTGCAATTGGTGTCTGCGAGATCCACGTTGTAAAACATGTGAACGGCATTTCAAAGTACAAAAATGCGTTGATCGCTGAAATACGCCACCTGGTCTAAATGCCAACTTCAAAATTTGTTGTATTCAGTTTCATTAATGTAGCCTAGGGGCTGCAGACTGATATAATCAATGATGGATAAAAAAATAAATAAATAAATAAATAAAAGAATAGGCTACTATACTGTATAAGCGGAATGCTTTTTATATATATTGTACAGCTGTGACGGTGTCTAGGTAGGATTGTTTGTAACCTTATTTATTTTTGCGATCCTGCCTTTCAAACACTGCTATTTAATACATATATTTAGTTAAAGTCAAGAACTGACAACTGCGTGTCTCACTCTCTGCTCATTCGTTTATAGTCAGTGGCCCATCGTCATTTTGTTAAGATGCACCTTATCTTCTGTGATAAGGCACGTCTTAATATGCTAATGATTTCCATAGCATGAGTCTTAATAAGCGACATTCACATTAGTAAATACCAACTTATTTATAGTTTTAAGATGTGTGTTACGGGATTGTGTTACCACACGTCTTATGGCTACTTTTAAGAACCTTTAGTAAATGAGGCCCTTAGCCTCCTTGTGTTCCGTCTTTCGGGTGAGACGCTGTTGTAAGTGGCTCTGCAGCTGTTTTATTAACTGTATTAACTGTCCTTATAGCAATGACCTGATCTATCAAATTGATTATCTTTGTCTCATTCAGCCATTTGGCAATTTCTTTATGACTGTTTAAGAGGGAGTTAGTTTTTGTGTAGAAAGTGGAGAGAAGGGTGTGGTTTCTGTGTGTGTTTGTTAGAAAAAGTATTTTCAAAGCAGAATCAATGCTGCAATTCACTACTTTAGTGGAGTCTGAACTTTGCTTTAGCAAATTAATAAAGATGTATTGAAGTCTTTATGTCCACACTCTGGATTACTGTTCATTGTCTCACCAAGCCGTTCCTGTTTTACCCTGCAATATAAACAGTGTCACAATCGAGTCACAAAGATTGGGACTCGAGTCGTCAAGTCACTGGGGGGTAAGTCTCGAGTCGAGTCTTGGACATGCCAAGCTTGAGTCGAGTCGAGTCACAGAGTTTGCTCGAGTCAGTTCGAGTCATTAGTTCTGACAGTTTGAGACAGTTTGATTTAATCAGATTCATTTATTTTACAGGAGATTATCAATCTATAAGCAACAACAAAAGAACATTTCAATTAAAAATACAAAATTGAGATGCACAATAATGTGGTTGTACTTGCCCCACTGATGTTCACCATTAAAGGTCCACGGTTTCTGCCTTGTGTTTTGTCTCCATTTCAGTGAATTCACGTTTCCTTGGCCTATTTGTAAGCAGGTTTTGTTATTGACCATACAGAGGCTATTTTACTTCTGCTCAATTGGGTTGGATGTACAGTAATGGATACCACAAAACAAAAGAATGCATTTAACCATTTATTTACAATTTTACTGATGGCAGCCTGACAACACCTTTTCTGTTGAGAAAAGGTGTTTTTCACCTTTTCTCAACAGTGAAACTCCCTGATAGTTTTTTTTTAAATACCTTAACCACATGAAAGGAAATTTTGCGACATGCTCCAGTTCAAAATCAATAAACTCAACCTAATTTGCTTAACATTACAGAAAGAAATGTCTTGAAAGGCTAAGAGTTTAGCATAATAATGCATGTTACAAAATACAGGCAAGTAATTTGTTATTTTCTGATAAAAAAGGTTGTTCACTAATGTGCTTTAAAAAATAGTGTAAATATTTCACAAAGAACACATTGCACCATTAACCCTTTAACCACCTATAATTAGCACAATAAAATCCCAGTTGTTTGTCAAAATAAAATCATCAGTGTAATTAAATACGCAAGCATACAGTAATACTAAGAGGTCAATTGTATTTTGAATAAACCTACTAATGTAAAAGACTGGTATTGTAGCTGCTGTTTCATAAACACATGCAAAATACCCCAGCAGCGTAAATGAATACATTTTTTTTTTTTTTACTGGTGTAATAACACCGTGTAACAAATTTTTTATTTTTTTTTGTTCCTGGGTAGTAAGTGTTATTTCCTAATTGCTTATGCCTCAAAAGTATAGAAAATGGCTATTATTCCCCACAAACTTTACTTTTGTGACCAGGACAGTGATATTTTGAAATTTACCTATTTTCCAGAACATTCCAGATAGATTCAGTGCTGAGTAAACTTGGAGTAACTTCTAGAACGTTCTAGAACTTTCCAGTAATATAAATAGTAGTATAAATACAGGGGCCTTAAGCCCACCAGTTCAGTTTAGTTCCAGCTGCCTAAGTGGATACATATCTGCATTTTTCTGAGATGGCATCAAGGTCATAGGAGACTTCAAAATGATGGCATTCCTGATGGGTCTCCAAGGCGGTTTTACCAAGTTTCCCTGCTATCTTTGCCTTTGGGACAGCAGGGACACCAAGGTGCACTACCACAAGCGGGACTGGCCACAGCGGACCAAGTTCTCTGTGGGGAGGAACAACGTCAAGTGGGAGCCAATGGTGGACCCCCGGAAGGTGCTGATGCCACCACTGCACATCAAATTGGGCCTTATGAAACAATTTGTCAGAGCTCTAGATAAGGAGTCGGCAGCCTTCAAGTACCTTCAAGACTTCTTCCCTAAGCTGTCTGAGGCAAAGGTCAAAGCCGGTGTCTTCGTCGGAGTCTTCGTCGGACCACAGATAAAGAAGATCCTGGAGTGCAATGAATTCCCCAAGAAGCTCACTAGTAAGGAGAAAGCGGCTTGGAACAGCTTTGTCGCAGTGGTTCGGGGCTTCCTGGGCAATCACAAGGCCGAAAACTATGTGGAGCTGGTTGAGACTCTGGTGAAGAACTACGGCACAATGGGCTGTAGGATGTCCCTCAAAGTCCATATCCTTGATGCTCATCTTGATAAATTCAAGGAGAACATGGGAGCGTACTCGGAGGAGCAAGGCGAGCGCTTCCACCAGGATATACTGGACTTTGAACGCCGCTACCAAGGACAGTATAACGAGAACATGATGGGAGACTATATTTGGGGGC